>NC_050737.1:6476980-6637444 GCF_014529535.1 Bradysia coprophila
TAATGGGAACCCGTAGGCTACGTACCACACCTTATCACCCTCAGGCAAATGGCATGATTGAACGTTGGCATCGAACTTTTAAAAATGCCATCAAAGCGCATGCCAACAACCGTTGGACAGAAACTCTTCCGTTAATTCTCCTCGGTTTAAGATCCATAATCTCAGACAACCTCAATGCTTCACCAGCAGAAATGGTGTACGGTACAAACCTACGTTTACCTTATCATTTCTTCAATGAATCTAAACCTAAGCGTAACCAAACCAATCCATCATCCTTCGTTGAACGATTAAAAGAAAACATGAACAAACTACTGCCAATCCCTGCATCTAACCATCACAAACAACAAATTTTCATTCATAAAGGATTAAATTCCTGTACACATGCTTTCGTGCGAACAGATGCCGTAAAAAAATCGCTTCAAAACCCATACGAAGGCCCGTTTGAAATCATTTCTAAACATAAAAAATACTTCACACTGAAAATAAAAGGAAAATTCAAGCAAATCTCAATCGACCGTTTGAAACCAATGTTTACAACCGTAAACGCTGGCAACACCGACGCTGCAATCAGCAAAACGAAAAAACAACTTCGTTTCGCTGAGCAAAAAAATCATTAAACTCATCCGACATGCTTCGTTCTCCATTTTGTTGAAACACCAAAATTCCCGGAATTTTTGCCTATTTAAGGAGAACTAAATGTCAACATCTTTCTTTCTAATCAACGAGTTCAAGCGTAAGCAAGCTCAACAAGAGTTTTTACATTTTCAATCAACCATTTTCTTATAAAAACAAAATGGCACCAAGATCTACGTTTCCAGTACAACCACCGGCATGGTTAGTTGAACTACTGCAGCAAGTGAACCGGATGCTTTCCGACTTAAACCAACAAGACGCAGCAATCCGGGAGCTACGCTCAATTTCACTGGAAACCCAGCATTTACTACGTTCACGATTGAATTCAACGGTAAACTGTTCGGCCGAATCGACAAACAATGTTTCGATCAGGCGTACGCAACACGCCGCATCAATGCCTACCGCACCAATTGCAACTCGACCGGCCAATACCATGCCAACGGCAACATTCACAACCTGTCCGGATAGAATTAATCAACCGCGTGCGCAAAATGGATTTAAAATCAATCGTATGTACAAATTGGCGTTAAACCAGGCTGTTCGAAAGGCAGCAGTCCCGTTACCCAGACCAACATCATCAACCATCAATCGAATCTGTTGGTATCACCGCCAATTTGGCGTGACTTCGGCTAATTGCATCGCACCGTGTTCATTCTCTCCGCCACCGATTCTACAATCCACATCGTCTAATCACACGGTCAACATCAACGGCTCGGCAAACCCGGCAGCACGACGACAAAGAATTCCCGTTAGCCAATCTTCAAACAACCAACCGCTTGCAACAAACAGCTTGGCGGTAAACCAAACAACTTCGGTTCCGGAATTGCTCAATCAACAAAACATCACACCGCAACGGGACATTGCTTCCAACCCTAAATCAATGGTCGAAGACTGGTCAGCAGAAGACGAACTGGACGTTCAATATCCGCAACTGTCAGATTCATCATCATCTTCTGGTTCGGACTCCGAAGACGAAAATCCAAACTGTAACACTTCATCAAAGGGGGAGTAATGTGGTGCCCTCGGTCGCATAAAACCTACAACACAACCATCGAACGCACTCATCCAATCATCAAATTAATTCCAATCACCAGCTGCGCCAGATGATTAACTGAATTGTCATTACGTTGTCAAACTCAATTCTGTTTTTGTTGTTAAAACAACTAAATTACGTTTTCTAGTTCAGACCAAACCGTGTATAAAATAGCTGGAATTAGTAAATAAATTATTCATTCTCCATTTGGATTCAATCCTAACCACAAGTCTTTCACTTGTAAAGTAGCAGGATCCCATAAAATGTTAAATCAAATTCATAAAAAATTAATCGGGTACACCGCAGATCTAACTTATTAACGAAATTATATTTTATTTCGATACTTTGTGGTTGAAAGTGCTGCGAGCTAAAATACGTAAATACGTAAATTAATGACAATTTATTTGCAATCTAGTTGCTTTACTGTAGCGGGGCAAAAATGATAAAATAAATGAGCGCGAAGAAATGGCATAAAAGTCTCGTGGAATTCATTTTTTCATCCATCAACTGAAACGCAACAACATAATCTAAAATATCTCAACTATCTGTTTCTCTAATTCAATTCTTATTTTTTTGGCACTTTTGTGCATAATTCGTTTATTAAACAGTCAAGTCGACGGAATTCTCTGCTTTAATGGACTAATAAATATATTTCTCTGCTTGACATAATGTGTAGAGAAGTTACATACTTGCAAGAATAAATTGAAAAGGAATATCTACAGCGAAAATATTAAATGCACATTGAATTTTCTACAAATTTGCATTCAATTCAACAGTAGAGGTAGAGGTATTTCGCTTTCAACATTGACTTCGTGTTTTCGAGTTGGATAGATTTTCGTTTTTTTTTTCTACTTTTCATAAATTTTTGATATTTTCTTTTAGTTAAAAAGGTTATCGAAACTTTCATGACCTATTATTTCAAATGGCGCACCTACTATATATATAGGAATTGTTCATTCAAATTATAATCAACACCAATTGTTAAGTGGGAAAGTTTTGACTTTTCGCGCTCACTCAAGCAATGTTAAAAGAAAAGTTTTTTTTTTATCCATCGAATATTTACCTGACTTCCTGCAAATCACCATCGCCATTCTCTTCATCATCTTCGTAGCCATCCGCAAGTGTTTTATGTTTTTTATCACGTTGCAATGTAGCCATCTTCTTTTCGTCCTCTTGTTTCAGTTTCTCAACCTCATCTTTGGATAAAAATGAGAAAACTTTTTCTGCAAACAATGTAATGAAAATAATAATTTGTGTTTATTATGATTATTAGTTATTCTGTGGGGGTGCTTATTCCCGACGAGCGTAGATATTTTGTTGGAGTGTCTTACAGCGAAACAATGTACGAATCGAGATAACCGATTAATTTCATATAAAACAACTGAAAATATTTGATAAACTTTTGATTTATTTCGTTGAAAAAGAAACACAAGATAATGAAGAAGCGTTTTTCTTGATAAACTTGTTTTCCGGAATGGAAAATCTTTGTTTGTCTGGCAAAATTACCTTTTGGCACAGGGTGGCAGGGGTAATGGCACAAAATCATATTTTGATGGAAATCAATTGAATTTGTTACACGTTCAACGTTCTTATAACTTATACTATGAATTCGATAAAGATAACGAGGGTAATTCGATTTTATGAGCATTTCCCATAGCGAATTTGTACGTGAAAGAACTTGAAGGTTGTCACGCCATATATAATATGATAACAGAGTGTTACGCTAAGTATGTGAAAGCATAGCTTCAGTTGAAACACACTGAACTGAGAAGATCACAAAGAAAAACTTACAATGTGTAAAGAAAAAGACGTTGTGGATATGACTAATATTCTCAGTTGAATAAACGAAATGGTATTGTATTCATCTAGGCATATGGTTCGTATAAAATGTTTCACAAAAATGACAATCTTACCAGCGATTTAAAGTAGACAGAGGACGATAGAAACAATTTGACAATGTTAGTCCCATTTGAATTAAATGAGCCACAATGCGGATCGTATACAACAAAGTCCTACTATTGATCCTATATACACATATTAAACCAACCACTAAATAGAATACATCTTCTGCCATTAAATATATCCCTTTGTTTTCTATTAAAACTGGCTTTCTATCCTTCTAAGATATACACACAGTAAAACATTATTCAAGTCTGAGCTTTAACGTGATTACTTAAGCTCATTTGACGATAGCAGAACGGCACTGGGACACTGTTCACGTACACACACGTATGACAATGTTGCATTAGCGAACGGAGATTAAAATGTACGATTCTCTGACTGAAATCATCGTCATTGTTATGCACACGATGCACCCTGTTCCCGATGAAATCAAAACTTTAATTCGATTTCTCACGACACAACCGCATAGTATATAAAGCATCGTCAAATATTGTACAAACACCTATACGTGTATGTGACAAAGTTTACTTGGATTTCCAAAACGAAAACAAAATAAACAACTTGATGACTGGAGCGGGAGGAATATTATGTATTTACAGGTCCGTAGCCGGTAAGTGTGTCTTGAGTACTGTAAGTGGGCTAGTAATTTCACTTGTAAACCAAATCAGAGACACTTCACTGCGACCAACGCACTACTAGCAATATGATTGACTTGACATGAGGAACTGAGACCATTCAGTGTATGAATTATAGACGATGAAGGCAATGATAATCGTAGGCGACTCACGGGTCACTTTAATGGCGTTAAGCGAAAGTTCCGGCAAGGATCATGCATTCAATTCTTTTTATTTTGGCATATGTCGAGTATAGGTATTGCTAGGAGTGTGTAGGTACGAACCTTACTACGAGTTCATTGATATATTTGACTGGTAACAAGTCTCATACCAAAATTTTCAGAATATTTAGTAAAACCTTTCCGAAATTATTAGTCATCTGTTGCCGACGAAGATGGCAAAAAAAGCGATAAGTTATGAATAGCTTCCTCTTACAAAGCAAAATATAAGTTTAAATAATTGAAGATTTTCCAACACACACTAGACGATACTTTTTAATGAAAAAAAAGCAGATCCAAGTATTATATCGCGATACGTTTAGCGTTTCTGAAAGGTTAAACGTGAAAGTCAGAAAATCAGTGAATTCTTTTCGGAAATAGATTAAATACATGGCTGATGCGGTCTTAATAAAAAACGTTCCGTTGAATTGTTGTAAGAGAGCTCCAACAAAAATCTGGGCCTGGCACTTTTATCTACCGCTTGTATCTTTGTTATTCAAAAAGTTATAATTACCTGATTTTGGTGATGGTTTCTGTTGATCTTCCATAGCATTTTCGAAAAATCGTTTTCGATCCGAAACTGATTTTGGTATCTTTGCCGATGCAGGTGGAGACTATAATTATAACAAACATGAAATTATGAGCTTTCGATGGGAAGAGATTACGATTACGATTATGTAACATTAGAGATGTAAAATTCAGGTATTCAGTTATTCAATGACATGGTAAAGAAAATTATTAAATTGATTGTTTGAATGGCTCCCGGAAATCAGAATTCTATTAACTTTGTTCGCATACACTATACACATGTACCAGACATTCGTGAAAATGTTGAAATATTAACGAATTATATTATCAAAGTGATTACATGTCATATGCACATTATTTCCTCCAACCCACACACACACACACCATTCAATAGACATATTTCGCTTTCAATTTCTAAATCTCATATGAAAATTAATGTGTCAAAGTCGGGATAAATTCGTACACGAAAACTATTTCAGTAAAATGCGAAATAAGTTTTATGCCGTAGCTTATTTCATCCACGAAATCGATTAAGAAATAATAATTTTCTTCCAAGTTTTTGAAAGGGAAGACCTTCTATAAATTAGATGGTAATCATGAAATATTCAAGATGTAAAATATAATACCGGATGGGGGAAACCATAATTGACTATTTCGTAGAAAATGTGAGACAGTTAGGATATGTATACGTGTGAACTATAAATTAGGAGAATTTTGTGTCTACTATTTGGGCACATTGAACGGTAACCACAGGTCATGAAAAAGCGTAATTGAATGAAATGAAATGAATTTGATATGAATGATTGCAACTGATATCATGATTAAATTGCGGTATTTGTCGTGCATTTGTTTTCGGAGGAAACAGCTGTCGTTCAGCTGATAACGCAAGAGGGAACTTAGGAATGAGTTTCATAATGAAATAAAGAGGAGGAGAAAGATTTACCATATGGGTTACGTAACGATGACCATGAAACGGTTTAACATTTCACATTGATTTAGCAGTAATGTTAATCATTTTTCTACCACTTCATCACCAACATGCAAAAAAAATCTTGTCATGCTCTTGAGCTGCGTTTCTTCTGTTGGTTTACAACCTTTTCTTCCCCGTTTTTTTTTATTATTTTACTTTTTGTGTAAATATTACTCACTCACGTAACACAAAAGATGACAGCCGAGTCCGTGTGACAAAGAGAAAATTCAAAAAATCGGGGATTAGGTTGAAAAGATAAAAATTGACGTGACAAATGGGAACCATAGAGTTTTACTCGAGAGATGAAATGGTGGTGCTGAGGCTAGTCCAAGAATTCAATGGACACCCATGAATGTTTTAAAATTGCAGAGCCACTATAACATCTATCGAAAATTTTCCAACTCTAAAGCTGATAAAATATAGTCTTATGACAAAGAAAATTTATGTTCCATTCCATCGAAAGCAAGGCAAGACGTTCAAGAATGCGATAGTTATTTTTTTTAAATATATCAACGAAAAATCCACTAGCGTCTGAGTGTCTGTTCACTGAATATAAAGTTGAAATTTTGGTTTTTCGGTTTCGTTTTTGCATTACCAAACGACACGATAAACTAATTACTCTAATTAAATTGCAATTGTTTTGTAACAAGAATCACTAGCTTTTACCACAACAATTTAATTTACTATAAGAGAGAATAAGCTCAAAGCGACGGAAAATTGTTGTCAAGTGTTTCTGTAAAGGATTGCTGATGTTTATAAAAAAACATAGCGGAAAATTGCGACGAGAAAGTCAATTAAATTTCGCTTTGCAAGGAAATGAGAAAAGGATTGACTATGGTGGTGGTCGGACAGACACCACTGCAGAATAATGGTTTTGTCTGGCAGCGGGTGTGGAATAACTTTTAAATCTGACGGTATTGCCTATGAAATCCAAAGCAAACAAAAAAAAAATGTCCAATGTGACTATCAGTCTACGAATCTATTAAACTGGTAATCGACAACTTGAATGAATTTCTAATTGCTTGACATACACAGAGAGATAACCCAAATCCGTCGATCCGATTCAATTTCACCGATGTGCCCGATAACATGTCCTTTAAATGTTGTTTGTTAAGCTGTTAAATTATTTGTACAACTTGTTATTCAAAGCAACGGATATGCCGAAATAATAAGCCTGTGGCTTTCAACGAGTTAATCGCGAGAATCAGATAATGCGATTTGCATAATAAAATTATAGCATCAGGGAGGAGAACATTAAATAGACAAAGCCCATAGTCAAACAAATTGGGACAACAAGTGAAAATGTATGTCTGAATTTTATCTATTGCAGTGTAGTGAACCGCTGTATTTAATTTGTGTGTTCTTTTTTCGTAATTAAATTGAGGCTGCTCTTTATTTTTGATTTTTTTCAATTAACTGAAGATTATGCAACGTTACAGCAAGTAACGATTTTCAAGTTAGAAAGCGACAAGTATTGACAATTTTCCAATAATTTATTTATTTATGTCATGGCTGAAGTGATTGAAGTAGTCTATTAGTTGTAAGCAATATACAATGGCAAGCCGAGCATTTGTATTTTATGTAAATGAAGTGACATGCAATCACTGCTAATACGACAGTTACATTTTGAAATTGTTGGTCCCGAACATTATGAAAAATAGGATCGTCTGTTGAAGGCTAGACAGTTGGACAGTACATTATCGAATATCTTTAGATCAGTTAGCCAGCCAAATTTATATTCATATTTGCTTCAGCTGTTTTGCTAGCTGGTCCAGTCATACAAACGAATTGCTGAGACGTGCTTAATAAGTGATTTTTCAATGCGGGTTTAGCAGTCTAAAATGTGTCATTTGTTCACATGTAAAAACTTGGAATGTGTACAAATGACCCATTGAGACTCCAGAATTCGATTGGACAGTTTTGGAAAAATGGTTTTCTGGTTCTTCTTTGCATTCAAGACGACATCTGAGGTGATAGAAGTAGTTTCAACACAGTTTTAAGTCTTGTTTCCACTCAACAAAACGTACTCCGTGAGAGAGCTGTCAAGTATACAAAGCAGAAATTGAAAGAATTCAATTTTGTCTCTCTCTCTCTTTCACTTTTTCGGTAAGTGGAAATCAAGTATTATACTCCCAATCAAAGAAAATCACTCATATATGTATGAAAAAGTCACACGCTCGCAATACATACACACGAAATAGTAAGACAACCGTATAAGTGCGTATAAGTAATGTGTTCGTATGGGTGCAGAGGAAAAGCAAAATTTCGATAAAAATTCGTTTGACTTTCGATTTATTCAAGCTTTAGATGGAAATTTAACCGACATATGTCTGATGTTCTGACTTCGTGTTGGGGTCATTCACAAATATCGCTCGTTAAAAACGACGAATTGCAGAACTCATCTTATGCAAACATGTATGGAGACAATATCGAAAATGTCTGAAGCGTTGAAGCGTTGACGATTTTCGTGACCCTTTCCCCCATAAATGCATGCGTGAATAGTGAACGGCTCCGTATCACAAAAATAATTTTTAAATTTAAATGGAACAATGTACATGACTGTTCCCATTAATTATCTTATTTTTAAAACTTTTGTGCTGTTTCGAAATTATAATAAAAAACACTTTGACGACTTTTTCCAATTGTTGTTGTTGTTGTTGCTGAGAAGGGTATGTGGCTTAATTAAAAATAAACGTCGACTGATATTTAAATTATCCACAGAAGAAGAAAAAATCATGACACACGTCCGGAAGGCTTTTCAAGTCATTTATCAATTCAAAAAGCCAAATATGAACGAGGTCGAATAAGAACATCATTTCAGACAGGATAATGAATAACGAAATTTGAAGTTATAAAAAAAAATTAAAGAATTAAATAAAACAAGCAAACGCCATTACCCACTTGATACTGTAAGCCCTTCACTGCCTGATGTATTTAATTAAAATGTGTGCCAAGTAAAGCATGTATGTTGTAACCATTCGAAAAGAAGTAAACGGTATGCCTGAGATATACGCCTTGAAAAAGGCACAATATATTCCATATACATATACAAATAGCACCACTAATAGTATGGGATGGAAAAGATAAGTGCTTACACACATTCCAAGCCCACATTGTACGTATATATACTTAGCAGTTATCATTAATGTCATTTTTGAATTTATGGTAGAAATGATATTACATACCACCTAATACGTTTAAAAATATAGGTTATCGTAGTATGTGATTAATTTGAGGTAAATTTCATGGTGACTTAATGGGATTTAATACTACGATACGACATCCATATTAAATCCATATACGTATACAGAGTGATACAGAGTGTACGAAACGGATATTGAATATAAATTGGTTTATAAAACTTCTCAATAAGCAAGAAACTGGCGCTTCCTAAATCGGATGTCTATGCACTTATCGCTTATTCGATGCTCAAAGGCCATCAATCAGATAGATAAACGTATTGAACACATCTGGGAGTAGCTACACTATATTTATATCCTCGAATGTTAGCATATATACGAAAGTTTGACCACAATATTTTTTGAACTGTTAGTTATGGAGAAATATGAACGTTCGTCTGATGAAAATCAAATTTTAGTAAAGTAAAGTGAGTTGAAGTTTCCATTTCTAGTTGAAAATTAGAAACGTCAATCGATTGTAATTTATCTTGTGCACTTTTTGTTAATTAGCCTGACACCTGTCAAAAACTGTCATAGATGAAAAGTGGATCTAGTGGAACTGGGTGGGTAAAATAACATCAGGTTGAATCTATCAGGTACCTTTATCCGCCTGATTACGAGCTCCCACAATAGTTTACATTCAGTTCAGCGTTCATTGATTCATTGATAACGGCCTGACGCAAGGTCAAAACATTTGGTTTAACAGGATTAGGTACCGTAAATACAGTTAATCATTTGGTATTGACAACGACGCAGAAAAATGAGCGAAGCGTTATGATTAGCGTTCCTTCATATGGTACAAATGATGTTGCAACTTATGGAACTAAAGATTTTTATCAGAAAATACTTTCAAGGGAAGAAGTAGTAGATTCTACTGACAAATTCCCACGGAAATGATTGTGAGTATGGCTTTATGAGTACAATAACTTACGTAAATGTTAGAACATTGCAACTTTGTCAGATTATACACGAACTTCCCACTCGTCAAAACAAGAATGACCAAACAAGAACCTAAAAATCTCTGCCCCTCAACATTGAATCAATTCATGCATTTTAATCGTTTATTTTGTTATTCAAATTACCTCTGCGTAAGCAATAAATTTTAATTAAAAGTTACTCAGCCAACTTGCGATAGAAACGAGCCTTTCTCAATATATTATTGGAGTACCAATCTATGAAAAACGATCGATTCTATTGAAAACAGTCATATGTCGCTATCATCATTGCCGTAGAATTTGACGAATTCGAGTTTAATCGTAACTATTCGCTTTGAAATTGGCACAGAGAGACATCTCTAAAAATAATTAGTTTGCATCGAATCGCAAATTGACAATCGATGCGAAAACTATAACCACAACATGCATTGATTGAATTTTACTTTTGAATTCCACAAGTCAATCGAAACAATAATTTCAGCTTGTTTGTGACAAACCTTATCTAAATGGAGAGAAAGCTGCTATCAAAAGGATTTAGACTCTCTAACTCAACTCACTAACTCTTTTTGATCAAATTGTTCCACTGAAGGTCGGAAAACTGTTGTCACATACTCAGCGTGTTTTTTGTGTCAGTATTACAAAATTTCACATAATGGATCTGTGCCAAATAAATTACCACAATCGCCCCTCAAATTAGGTAAACGTTTTTTTTTTGTGGTGTTCAAATAACATCACAGTTCGAACAAAAAAATGTGTCACTTTGAATGAAACGTCTAAATTATCCTTTCGCCACGCGAATACAAATTACCTGGAAACGAGAGACTCTGTCGGCTTGCAATTTCTCTTTTAGCATTCATTCAAATTAAAAAAGAACGACAGAAAAAAAGAGAAATCTACAAAAGGAAAATAATAATTGAGACGAACACAAAAACATAAAACATAATAAGACAACACAAAGAGAAAAGTGCTTCTTATATTTATGGATTCTGTTTTATTTCGAAATAAAAGTTGCTGGCTGGAACTTACTTAAAAACGATGTATAAAATACAAAGAACTTGTAGAACATAACTTGGTGTGCAACATATTCTGCGCTATTTTATGATTTGCATTTTTGCACAATAAATAAATTTTAAAATAAAATGTAAAGTTTTATATTAACATTATTATGTGTCTTAGTATACATGTTCTATATTTATATAGTTGGGGATACAAAAAAAAAATTAATCCGCACCTTATAATATACGTAGAAGTTAAAATTATGCACCTACCAACGTAACATTGTTGAAATTATAAAATACAAAATTTTAATTAAAAGTTGTAGCCAAGTGATGATGTGGTGTTATGATAAACTTTCTGTGGTTTTTTTTAAACAGAAAAATAATGGAAACCGTTCTTTTTATTTCTTTACATTGAAAACTAATTATTGTGCACGTAATCACGATATATTTAAATTAGCAGTTGAAGAATAATCAATGGGTCGGCTTGGTGGTAATTTATGTATACAAAAATAAAATCTCATGTACTCGGTAATGTTGGTCTACATATAGAATGTAGACAGAAACAAACATGGGATCGTACTCGTCCACGGTATTTTTTTTTTTTTCTTCATTCGTTTTGCACTAGGTATTAAGCACCACTAAGGAGTATTACAAAGTAGGGTGGAAGAGTCTTTATCATTCAAGAAAAATGGGTCAAATTTTTGTGTGCAATTGCTTTGAATGTTAGAATTATAGCGACAAATGTAGAAGGGACACTTCACTCGACTAATGTTAGTACAATGAACTACCCATTCCCCATATAAAAATACTTATGATGATGCATTCAAAGATATAGCTGCATAGAGTGGTTGGAAATGCATGTTCCGGGAACGAGTTGGCAGGTGCTGTTCAATGCACCGATAAACAAGGGATGATAAAACTTGAACCAAAACGTACAATTTCAATAAAAATGGTAGAATAATATTTTTTTGTGCTAACTGGAAAGTAATTCGATGTTCATCATACCAAACATTTTTCTCCATCAAGAAAACTTTCGAATGAAAGGAATCGGCATGAATGCTCACTAAAAAAATTTGTTTAACTCAAAGAAGTTTTCACTCAAAGATTTCCATACTTGTGCCGAACTTACGGCAGATCTGCTTTATAATGTATGCACAAATGTTTATGTGGTGTATGGTATACTATGGACGTTAGGTGTTTTGCATTCATACAAAAAGTTAGCTCGCTTCAATTCATATAGTGAACAGGACCTTCTTTCGGGAATCGAAACTTAAACAAGCGAACCATAAACGAGCTGATGACATTTCGAAACAAGTCAATTTTTGTACGGAAAAACTGTCTCAAGCATTCACTTAATCCGTTTTAAGCTTGCTTTACGTTTCGACAATATTGGAAAAGGCTAATATCACTTTATCCAATTCTCAATCGGAAATCGAGCACATTGCACCATTGTACTTAAATGTAATTCTGCTGTGTTAAGCAATTGTGTATAAACAATACCTTGGTTCATTGATTCTTTCTTCTATGTCGTTCGACACAAATAGAATGGAATATCCGTATTGAAAAAAACGACTCGAATAAAAATGAATAAACAAAAATTCACGAAAGAATTCAACCCCTTCATAATATGGTTTTAATGAAATTTTATGTTCATTTCGAAAACTAATTAAATCTTTCATTGTTTAAATAAGATAAATGAGGTTTTTCGCTTTTTTTTCCTTTCTCATAATTTTTTTCCTACTTTTTGTGCTGAAATGAAACGAAGAAATTGACAGGGTTTTTTTTCGGCTGAACTTGATAAATGTTTGGACGTGCAGATCTGGTTTGTTCTATTAGTACATAATGTGTTTGGCCCCGTTTTACATTTGCTTAACATTAGGGACTTGACTTGACTTGACGTAATACAATGGAGGTGTTAATTCGAAGAAACCTTTGAGTTCAAGCGAAATTCAGTTTTTATTGATTTGGGTAAGACCACATCCATAGTTTACATTAATTAGGGTCATTCACTTAAGATGTACGAAGCTGATTAAATTGACAGACTTTTGTCTGGTGTTCTTGTTTCTTGTGAGGATTGAATCATAGAAAATTGTTTATGATTGTCGAACGCTCCACCGAAATTATTTTCAGATGTTGAAGATAAAAGATCAAATCATAAGTTAGATTTTGATTGACACCTTACATCTCATTCTCTAATAGTTAACTCAATCTAGAGATCTTGTTGACAAAAGACGATAAAAGTAAGCGTATTTGGTAATACCTTGTAAGATTTTGTTCAAAAACTTGGAAATATTTCCAACAAAGAGGATATCAGGTTTAATGATTACGCAGCAATACGATTGCCGTTCGTGGAAGGTCTGAATAAGCTTCTGATTTAGAATTGTGTAAGAAACCGAACATGGGAATTGTATTTTTTGGCATGGGTCAGCTTTTTGCGTCACGCTTGTATGTAAATGTTACAAAAAAAATAGGAAGGGGGGCTTAACCTTTCAAAAGCGGGTAATCGTCTGTTATCGACAGTAACGACAAAAATAAGCGATGACCTCCGGTTAAAGTGGTCTTATACAGTAAAATATAAGTTGGAACAAACGAAGTAAAAGATTTTGTATTTTTGTACTATCAACAAAAGAAGCAACAGAATTGTTATATGACGATGCGTCTGCAGTTTCCAAACGATTATTGATTGTTTTATAATTTTGCACACAGGTAAAATAACGAGGCGTCGTTCTAACTTCAAATTCTTCTTCAAAATTTACCTTTGTACTGTTGCAAAGAGTTCCAGAGTTTCATATAATCGAGAAATTGGAGGTGTATGCCTAACGATAATAATTAATAAATGTAGGTACTTGAAACGTAGGCCTTCCCAATTCCCATTAATTTCACCGAATTTCTGTAAGAATATAACGACACGTTTTCGTCCAGTCACACTTCAAGTTCATCGACATTCCAGCAATTTACATTATTTAGCCATTTACATCGTTAAATGAATGTCAGCAATCAAAAAAGGAGACCAACCCTTATGCGCTAATTATTAAATTGAAACACTTAATTTCATGTTGCAATGCATAACTCTTGAACTTCCAAACGAAACGAAGGAGATTTATTTTCGCTGTTCATTTTTTTTTCTTCGTAATAAAAACAAAAAAGAAAAGTAACGAAAAAAAAAGAAGTAAGAGAATCCCAACGGACGCTAACAACTTCAATATCAAATACACATCATAATAAGAATAACAATCTATTTAGTATTCAAATTTAACTTGGGCGTAAGTACCTAAATAATAACAGCGATGTAAGCCAGCAATAAAGAATATTTAGTCATGCGACAACGAATATTCACGACAAAAGACTCTCTCTCCAGCAATGGCTATACACAGTGTTAGAGAGGTATATATACATACTAACGGTTCGTATTATATGTATCCACTTCTTATTCCAAAAGAAATAAACATTTTTTTTATTTTGGTGAATTTGCGATTAAGTGTCTACAAAATGTTGAATTAAACATTATATATAGAGAGAGAGAGAGGCTTTAAACCCCTATACTAATGTATATGTGGCATGGGGCACGGGGATAGATTTTACGGAAAAACGAAATAAAGTTAAAATTTTCCTCTTTTATATTAGCCATTTGTGCAAATTGTTACATAAAGGAGGATTTCCGGAAAGCACATGGAACGAATGTTTTGTGCAAATTTCGTAATCGCAAATAAAAAAATATACCACCCAGTTTTAAATGTACAACAAGCGTCGTACACACAATTGAAATTGATTTGTAAAGCGAATACATCGTCTTAATGTACAATGTGTTATTATATTTGGATATAAATTTGGTATGGCCGCATAAAAGACGATAAATTTTCATGTTTTTTTTTTTTGATAATACAAGCTACCGATACAATTGACAGAATCCAGAGTAATAATGGAATCAAGTAATAAGCAGATGTTATAAATAATAATGAAATATTTATCGAAAAATTGATATATTTTTTTGGCCGGGGTTCTTATTTTCTCTTTAATGGGACTCCAATTCCCATTTTCAATTTGCAATCATTAAGTAATATTAGAGAGAAAAGCTGGGTCGAAATTTGACTGGTGAACGAAATAAATTAACCCTCTGACCGATGTGATAAAATTGATTGAGTTCCACCGTGAATAATTATCACAGAAAAATCGCTGGAAGCGTTTTGTGACGAACGTAACAAAAAAAACCGTAAAATATAAAACATTCAAGTGTATTCGAAACGAAACATTTTTTTCCCCACCGTCCCCATTCTTACATTAAACCCGTACCAAAATCAAATTGAGCATGTGATACCGAAATTGATTGATATAGAAATGGAAACAATTTTCAAGGTAATCCGCACTGCTTAGTATAATTGCTTAGACTTAATGACTTTGTTATTTAGCGATTTTGTACGCAAATTTCGCAGCGATAGGGCAAATGGATTTTTAAATATTTTTTTTAAAACTCAAATATACGTCCCCGAAATCAATAGATTCTGCATGATTTACCGACCTGTTCCGGTTGAGCTATTTTGCTCGTAACCTATTTACGGAACCTATAAAAAAAAAAAGAAATATTCAAATCGATACAATGAAGAACGACGGGATGGTTGGATATTCGTGTGCTCACTGAGAAACTCTCTTTTTTATTTGTTCATATAAATTAATAAAAATTTATTAGTTCGTTCGGTTTTAAATGTGGCAGCTTGTGAAATTATTTCGCTTCCAAGTTCGTATAGTAGTTTCGGATTAAATTTCTTTGTTCAAAATTTTGTTAAACGTATTTCAGTCTATAGACATTATAGTGGAACACTCAACGACGCGACGGAACGACGCGGTTTTAGTTTCAAAAGTTATTCGAAAAATCTGAAATTTAAACACTTCTACGTTAGAACTTTCAGCTATTTTGTTAAGGTTACCAAAACAATTTCTCTTCGAAAACTTTATAACTTTGCTGTTGCCACCACAATTTCTATCTCATTTAATTTGTAAGACATTGTGCAACGCTCCAAAATTTAATGTATTTCTGTCCGTAAGTGAATTTAGCTAGTTCGGGTATATTCTTTCGTACGTTACAAAAAAATCGATTTGAATTTATCTATGCTGTCGTAAGAGTGAACGGCTTAAATGAAATAACTTTGTAAATCGATAAATCGACGTCAAAATTTGAGAGCGAAAAGTAGATTGGTTTTGATGCAACACTTAACCAATTTCTTTCGGATCGCAACGTATTCTCCATTTCCTTACCTATCAGGTAATCCGTTATCGTTACATTGGTTTAATAAAAAAAAAACATTTTGGGGTCATTACAGTACGAAACGGAACCGAGAAGCATTTCCTGGAAATTTTTATTTTCTATATTTTAAGCCACAAAGCCGATCTATATTAATAACGTTGTCATTGTTGTTCACCTTCATTTCATTTTCTTTCTTCTTTTTGGTTCGCCGAAGTCAAAGGAAGCCGGTCGAATGGAATTATCTTGTGTTAGCATTTTTATCGGAAAATTTCGTTTGAAATAAAAGTTAATCGAAATTGAGTGACTTTGTATTGCCAAGAGACGTCGACTTTAGTTTTTTGGTGCAGAGTGCCAGCTAGCCGTACGAGAATTATGTGATCCTAGCAACATACTTTTTGAATAAAAATACACCGCAAACTTAATCAGAGAAGCTAATATGCTAGAGATCAGGATTTGGCGAGATGTGAATAACCGGAGAAAATATTGGGACAAACCAAATTTTGTTTTCGAGTAACTGGAACAGAAAAGTTACAATATTCGACTCTTTTTCCTATTTCATTGGATAATATCACCTACTCCCTACTCTCATTCCTACAAAATTCAATAGGGCAATGAAATATATGCAGTTACAAGCCAATAGGTAATTCACGGCAATAGAATGCATTTAGTTAAAAGCAATCATTACTTGGAATGAAAATGCCCTCGGCAAGATACTGAGCACTCACTAAATGAAAAATGAATCCGAATTTAAATCTGTTTTACTTGGAAGGTAGCGGTAAACATCTTGTTTGAGGCCAGTAGACCCACTAAGCCAGCATCTACCGTATACGACTCGCTTGGTTCTACAGTACTTCTGTCGCCATATTCCATCTCATTATCAAGTTTTGTTTTATTAAAAATTTTAATTTTAATTTTCACTTCAAACGAAAAGTTTAAGCTTAGCTATCACCCATTGCTGCCATAATATTAACTTAAAACTATCCGAGTCAATATTTGTGTCGACTCTTCGAAACTAAAGTCGCTGCTAATATAATGTATATTTGCCCTTCATAAATACCACCTACTGACTCAGAGCTTAAAGTTTATTAACGTTGCGGAGATTATAATTCTTGAACGTCGTACACAAAGTGCTAGATTAAGTTTTATAAATTCTGTGAAATTTATGAAAATGTTACGTGTGGAATAAGCATTGAAAATAAAGTCCTACACAAAAAATAATAATAAAGTTGAAGGGAAACAATTTAATTTTAAATTCGTAATGTATGCAACGTAACATTCTCTGCTCCAGCAACACCCCACCCATACAACAGCCGAAAATCGTCCCAAGCACCTAATGTATCATAAATAATAAAAAAATAAATTTTAAAATACCAATTTCCATTCGTGAGCTTTATAGATATTTCCTCTTGTATACATAATTACGTTTGGACCCATGAATAAATAATTAATCCCTTGGCTACAACATTGCAAATTAGAGGTACCATAGTGACTGTGAACATTAGGGTGACAATTTTTCGTAAACAGTTCGCGTTGCTTTTAACGCACTTCGCCTGTTTGCAATATTAAACAACAACAAAAATGTAACCTGCGATATCACACTCTGATTCCATTTCCGAAACAAAAATTTGTTGCGAGTAGCTCTCCACAAACAGTTGTTCAGATTTACATTCATTGAACTGGAAAAAAATGCTTAGAATGATTGCAGGACTGGTATACAGGGCAAGCCGAAAGATAATGACATTTTCTTGAGAATTTCACTGTATTCGTAGTGTCGCATCAGAGCATTCGGGATGATTGGAGAACTGCAACAAGGCCAGATAAGAATAGCATAAGGTATAACGTATGGTGAGCCATTATGGGTTGTTTGGTTCGTATGCTTTCGTAAGTAATACAAGTGCGCATTTATAAATTCGTAAAAAGGCTGAGTGTTGTGATTGCTTGAGTCCAAAGGCTTAAATAAATTTTGTAAAATGACTGTGTGAAGCACTATATAAAGTAAGTTGGCTCAACGTCGTAAATGTTGCACACGTTGCGGGTGTTAAGTAGTCGAAAGAATGTAGTAATTCAATTTTAATGCGAAATGCGAATGCAAAATGTACGCATGTACGAAATGTACTACGAACCATAGTGTTCACGAATTTTTAACGAAAGTGTAAACGACTACTCATTTCAAAATGTTCTAGAAGTCGACTGATAAACTAGAAGTTTTACGTCAACTTATAATTGCAAGTGGAAATTGCAATCTATTGATCCAACTGTGAACCGTTTTTTTATGTCACCCTAATGAAACAGACCACATAGTTCTTTACCGTAACAAACGTAAAGTAAAATTAAAACATTAACAAATATTTTATACCGATGATTGATACGACCGGTTTTTTTATTGTTCTATGTATATTCTCGTTTAATTTTCATTTTATTTATTTAAAAAAAAAAAACTTTTTCCATGAAAACAGAAAATTGACATTCTATATTCGACGAT
Organism: Bradysia coprophila; assembly: GCF_014529535.1. NCBI lineage: Eukaryota > Metazoa > Arthropoda > Insecta > Diptera > Sciaridae > Bradysia > Bradysia coprophila. The sequence continues at coordinate 6,495,712 of NC_050737.1, forward strand.
CGTCGTCTCGAGGGGGAGGTGGTGTTCGAAAGTCAAGTGTATAACAAGCGTTAGATTTTTTGTTTTTTGTTAAAAACGATGAAATTCTTAAACCGAAGTCTGTTTACCAAACGATTGTAAAGTTGGACTATTCGGTGGTGATTTAGAGCTATTTGGGGTTGGTGATGTTATTCGAATTGGGGAAATTTCGTATGTAGGCGAAAATAGTGCTGGTGTTGTATTCATGCTATTGCTTAAGCTATATGGGACAGACTGTGTCTGTTTGTAATATTCAAGCTGTGTGTTATTCCAATTAATTAAATTCGGGTTAGTTACATTGACATACTGATGATGATGACCCGATTGTAATGGGAAATTTTGATTAAAATTTACAGCGTGTCCCATATTTGGAACAAGCTGCTGGGATTGGCTGATATTAGTCACACCCTGCTGCATTTGTAAGCCCATTACATGTGTGTTGTCACTCACCATAAAACCACCAATGTTCGACTGAGACATTGTGCTGGGTGATTGATAACTGTAGTTTATTTGTGATGTTGGCGATTGAAAAGTATGAAATATTCCTGCTTGTTGGGGAACTGGTAAATGTGAATACTGAACTGGTACGATTTGGGATTGTGGAAATATTTGATTATGCGATAGTACAGGTGTCATCATTGTTTGTTGATAACTGTGCAGACTACCGGTTGGAGAGCTAAGGTTCGGTGTGCTTGAAGGCATCATAACTGTCTGTTGCTGTTGTTGTTGTTGTTGCTGATGCTGCTGTGGTGATGGTTGATGTGTAGGTGGTGGAGGTGGAGGAGCTTGACGTATCGGAATGTTCCTCGATTCAGTGTGAGATTGGCTGATGGCGTTTCTCAGCTCATTTTCTTGTAACATCATGTCTCTATATGTGTCTTCGGTCACCAGAATGTTGTTCAACGAATTTTCATTTACGAATTGTACTCGCTTGGGTGTTGGAAATACATCATATTTTGCTGGAACGATTTCGATTATCGACGGATCAATTAGGTCTGAGCTTCGTAATTTATTTCGACTTGGCATTGTTGCCAGGTTAATTGGCGGTGGCGGGGGGCTTTCTTTCGGTCGATCAATACTCAAATTACGACGAATACCTTGCGGTGTGGGTGACATTACAGGTGAGACTATCGGTGGCAATGGTAAATCATCGTTAAAATCATAAGTGTGCAAGTCTGTTCGATCGTTGTCAGTTTTTATAACAGTTATCGTATTCGTTTCCACATTATGCATCATATACTCAACCAAGTCTCCATGTTCCATTTCACTTTGAATTGTTTTTAATCCTTCGTTGTAAACAACATCAGCATGTTTCACATTTGGTGGTCTAGGCGGAACAGGTGGTTTGTTCGCTGGCCTATTGCCAAAAATATTACCAGTTGACTTGTATATTGGTCGTTTAATTGGAATTTTTTGTTCGGAGTCCGATGACAAATTGTCGCTAGACACAAATTTGTTATCGATTCTGGTTGTCTGGTGGTTGTTGTCGCTGTTAACAACATTTTCGTAGACGGATTTCGGTCGAGTTTTTACATCTCGATTTCGTTCGTTATCCGACAAGTCATTTATATGCCGTGAGGCACCGATTTCTTCGTAAATATTATACTCGCCAGAGCGGCCATTGTCTGTGAAAAATTCCTTTCGGAAAGGATTTTCACGATCAATTTCTGGTTCGGATGGTAAATCTTTTCGTGTATACGACGACATCGATATTCTTTCCAATGTTGATGTATTGGACATTGGACTCGATGACCGAAGAATACCTTTCTTTTGACTCTTTTCTACAGTTGGTACCGCTGGCGGCGAACATCTAGGAATTTCGTATCCATCATTTAACGCCGGATCAATGTGCGTATTGTCAGAAGACCTTTGAAATACCGACTCATCATCATTCGCTGCGGCACCAGCTGGAGTGTATTCAAATTCGCCCAAATCAAAACTGACCGATTTTCGATGCGACGACGTATTTGTGCCTGTACTGATAACTTCGGTTTTGTGTATCGTATTCCTCGAACTCGGACGACTTGTCACACTACCTATATCCGATTTAGTTTCCCCTTCTTCAATATCTCGTCGCGAATACGGCTCGTGACTGCTAAAGGTTTGCGTGCTTTGGGTATGAAGATCGGTAGCCACTTGGGTTTGTATCGATGACGAAATTATTTTCTTTTCGTTCAGATAATCATCCAAATTGGTTGTTTGATGGCGCGATTGTGACGGTTGTAATTGAACGTACTCGTCGTCACTTACAATTTTTGTGGGCGGTTTTCTAGCTGAAGATTTACCATCAGATAAAATACTATCAACAGATGATTTTCTCTGTGGCGGATAGGGTTCATGCATATTACTTATGAAATTTGAAGTAGTCGGTGTTCGGCTTTCGACCTATGTTGCAATGTCGAAACAAAAGAAAAATGTAATTTATGTTAGTTCATCATTTCAAAATCATTAGTTTGCATGACGGTGGAATGAGTAGTCGATTGAATTTGCTGATTGAACGTTTAATTTTGATGATTTGGTCATTGGTGATGTAGTTATTTATGAAGCAGCTAAATTAGCGAAAAAAACATAACACATTAAAGCTTTGCTCGCACGTACACAATATAATAAAATTATCGTAACGAATATACTGAAATTTTGGTTCGAAATTTTGACAAAACGAAACAAAAAAACAATTTTCCCTCTCATAAGAAAGAAAAACAACTGATGGAGCGATAGAGATTATTTCATCGACATTTTATGGTTAATCACAGTGTACGAGTACAATTACACGAAAATAGCAGACATTTACATTGAACAAAAGACGTGTGTATTTTTCTATATGTGACGACAGGTACTTTTTACAAATTGAAATTTTTCCTTGAATATATTTTCCAACAGCAGGGAACTCTTTTGCATTGTAGCTACTATTTACGCAACAAAGGCAAAAAATTTCGTTGCGCTTATAGCAATACGAAAATATTCGGATAACGTGTTAAAATTGGGAGAGTTACAATATTTGTAGTAGTTTAAAGTATCATCTCTGGTATGCATCTGAACTTGATCGTCAATCTTTTTTAAATCATTAGTCAGACTTTCTTTGATTAGGAGAAACTTTGGAAGGTTATGATAAGCTGACTTGTGCGACAACGAAACTTGAAATAAATGGATCAACATCGGTATCGGCACCCTATAACAATACCTAACAGTACTTCGAATCCACTTTTCCTTAAAATTTCATTTTGCTTAATTTACTACACCATCCCATCAAAGCAGTCTTAACAGCTCTCTTACGAATTTTCGATCAGTGTTCAACATTTTTCGACCGAATAAAATGCAGCTATCAGATGGTTTGAGAGTATATCATGGCGGATGAACGTTGATACAACGAAGATTACAGAATGTTTTTCGAATGAAAATTGCAATTCAGAATTTTTCACAAAATAATTTCTAATATCTGATTTTTACATTGTTAGAGGAAGTTGACTATCGATATTACACACAACCGAAATGGTATCAACAGTTTCCCATCAATTTCGTATACACAAAAAAAAATTTACGAAATAATTATGCCAATATGTTACACCTTTGAACAGAAATTTGTTCGACGTCCCGTATTAAATGGTTTGTGCGTTTGTTGTTTTATTTACCTGTTTTCCTTTTTCTTTTTAAAGAAATCTTGATTTTTTTCTTAACAAAAATTCGTAAATAAATTAATTCAGAATTTGTTAAGAAAAAATTTAATTTAATTAATTGATTCGCGAAGACTAAACGAAATGATGAAAACAACAAAAAGAATGATGCTTCAAACAAGTTTCCACTTAATTGGCTAAATGTGGCTTTGTGTTGCTGTAACGTTTGTGTTTCCGTTATGAATAGTAACAACAATAACACTTTTATTGTTCGATGTTCGCTTCACACATTATCGATTCGTGGCTTTCGTTTCTAATCAAATTGTATGTTCGTTGAATATCAACAGTATGCAGATTTTGTTTTGTTAAGTAATTGATAGGATGTGGTTTTTAGGAAACAGAAAAGTTTATTTTACGATTCAGCACTAACGATGTTGTTAGTTATAAAATGAGTTGAACATAAAAATCAGATTTGATTCGTATTTAGATTGGGATGGTAATAAACTGATGGACGAAAAATTCATTTTGATCGACTGACGAATTACCGACTAAAATCGATCAGTCTGTAAAAGGAAAATGTTGATCAAATATGAATTTTTCTTCTGTCAGTTTGTATTATTCCTTAAGATGGTTGGCTGGTACGATTTTATGATATTTTTTTTTGGTGAGATTGTGCTGGCTTTTATGGATACTGATCATTGGATCGATAGTGTGGCTATTAATTTTTTAATGACCCGCTTATCCTACCGCTCATGGAGAGTCTTTTAGTCATGAGCACAAGACCAGTGAAATATTCACGCCCGAAGTGATTTCTTGGCCAGATTATTGAAGACCCTTCCTACATTTACTACAAAAACAATTTTATCGGTCGTAGTAGTATACAAAACAAAGGATTTCACAAAATCATACACTTCTGTCGAGGGAAGATTTAGTCAAAGCGCGTAAGTTTGAACAATATCAAAACTTTGAACGTAATTATCTCCTTGGCTCTCTTTCATATTCAACGTTCAAAGTTGGGATACTGTTCAAAGCTATGCGCTTTGAAATACTCTTCTTTAGACCAAATTTACTAAATCGAATGGCATTGAGATGTGCTTAGATTCTAAAAATATCCGAATTCCTTTTTGTTTTCAGCATGAAGTTCAGGTAAATTTTCTGCTCAATTTATAGTGACCGATTCGGCTGGATTGAAATTTGACACTTCTATCACTTTTGCCACTTAAGATGTCCTCGATATGATGAAATATTTCGCAAATTAAAAAAGTTTTGAGCGAATCCGAGCTTTCTAAATTAATTTGTCATTCGAAATTCTCAATCGAGTGGTGATTCGGAGAAGTGCAGTACGAGTCGAAACTTAAGACAATGTCAGGTCAGAACCTTATTTTTAGGTGAGATTAATTACGATCTCGATGGTTTATTTAAAACAGATGAGATAGAATAGTTAATTATGGTCAAATGACGAACAGAGCATAACACTTTTACGTTTGATTTTTCACGCTTTCTTTCTGGATGTTGCTCAAAATGGTGTTTCTATGAATTAAAATGGTAAATAGACTCCATAGTCTAATTCAAATTTTGATTTGTATAGCCGGAGAAAAGGTTGTTGTTTTTATGGAATAACTGGCAACAGAAGAACATTGCTTTGCAATGAAATTAATTCGGCAAAACGTTCTTTCCGATGAGAATATAGAAGAAGTAGAAAAAAAGAGAAGTTAAATTATACTCTAAAGACCGATATAAGCTTCCGTACTTTCCGCGAAATGAAACGACTAAAAAAAAATAATAATTTAAATGTTTGCCTTTTTTGTCGTATACATACATTTTTCGGGCATATACTTTTCGCGTGAAAACCAAATCCAACGCGTAATAAATATTGTTACTTTTCGAACTTAAAAATCCCATTTTCTCTTATTATGCACGATTCTATAGAAGAGCTTGTATCACACCGTATATGTATAAGAAAAACATATACGGGGTGAAAAACAAGATGAAAATAACACACCGTTCTATAAACCCTCCCCCTGCAACATTATGTGTTACGGGAATTTATGTAGCTTTGGCGGAAATAAATCCATATTGTACACCACATCAACTTCCTCTGGGCAAATAAAATAAATTTCACTTAAAAAACATAAATTCATTAAATACCTCCATTAAAATAATTGTTTTTATAAATATATTTATTTTTTGGATTTTTTGTTGTTGTTTTTTTATATATATTCATTTACATGCTTCAACAGAACATGTAATTATAAACATATGTAGTACGAGAGTTTCTTGTTTTGTTTTTGGGTTGATATTATTTTAATTAATTATTATAAATTTTATTGTAAGTGTTCTGTATTCAATTATCAAACAATGATCATATTTTCTGAATGTTTTACATCTCATAAATCAACATTAAATTCGGCAAATTACAACAATACATATACATGATCTTAAAAATGAATTTAGATTAATAACAATAAATATTTTTTTTGGTATTTAATTTTTTTTTTTTGTTTTTTTTTTAGTTTCTTTTTTTCCATTGTTTTTTTCAATAAATTACATTTAACGAGAATATTTTCAAATTAATTTGATTCAAAATTGTACATGCACATCAATTCATTTAATGTGGTTTGCCAATAATAATTGTTTTTGTTACACTCATTTTTCTTCTTTTTATTTAAATTTATCTCCTGCAATTAAACAGCTTTTCAACACGTATGCTCATTTATATTTCGCTTATTTTTTTACTTTCGTAATAATAATCAATTCATCCGGCTATAAAATTTATTTTCATATTTTCTTTCATGAATACACAAGAAAGTATTCCGCGTTAATTCATTTTCAATACCAATCGACACTGAAGAATTAGTTTATACTAAGGCTCGGAAACAAGCCAGGATTGAATCTGATGTCAGGTGACCTGAATTAGATTGTGATCCAATCTGAATTGATCTGAAACGTGTCAGCAGTGATTTGATATTCAATTTAAACCATCAGTGCAGGTTTCAAATCTAAAATTTATTCTGAAACTTGATCTAACAGGTCAGCTATATTCAGGTTCAGGTATGGCCGATCTGTTCCGATTCTTAGTTTGAGACCAAGCGCCTATGTGTATATCAGTCAATGTCGTTAATCAATCTGTTAAAAGACTTCATGTTACCGCGCGCTTAAAATCCACAAAATTTTTTGTTTTAGGCAGCTCAAATAGCTTAACCTTCAAAACTTGATCAACTGTGTGTACTGATATGCACGAAGGCTCTTGACCTATTTATGATATAGAGTAAAATGTTGCACAGTATTTTCGGAACACTAAACCGGTCCTATTATGTTACGCTGGTCCCGCTTCAAGTTATTTGTTTTATTTAGTTGAATACAGAGAAACCTATCGTTCCGTTTTATTGTATTTTTTTTTTAAATAAATTATTTCTTTTCTCAAATGCAGACCTCCTATAAACGGCTAACTAATTATATTCCCAACAAAAACTTCAATAATAATGAGAAAATGTAATTGCCTATGAGTCAACTGAGCTATGGAACTTTGATCTTAAGAGTAATAACAATTTTTAAGATAAAACAGTGAAATCTGAAAATGTCAACTGAAGGTGAGAACATCTGTTATCACTACAGATGACAAAAAATATTTAATAAGCTCACACTAGTGAGTTGCCTTTATAGCAAAATACATTGGTAAAACATATGAAGTAAAAGATTTCGTATATGAAACACTGGAAAAAAATAAGTAGTAGATTTGATTAACATTGCCGTTTACACGGATGTTCAACCCTATCACTTAAAATCAGTCAATGATGTGCCCGCTTTTCATTTTCCTTTCAAAAGATTATTTCTAATACCAAAATGAAAATTACATTCACATACGTCTTACAAAAAATAGTTATTACTATCTCTATGTATAGATTTGAGAATTGGTAAAAGGATGTGAACCGATATGTGATGCACTAATGTACACTCAGTCTTTGCTGCACAGTTGTGTTAATAAAGTGAAAAATATCTCAAACACTGCACCACCCCAAAATTTTGCTGTTCTCTCCAGAAGCATTCGGAACATGCATTGGAAAAATTTCATTTGCAAAACTTCAAACGTGAATTTGGTGAAATAAAAGAGAAAGAATAAAAAAAAGTCTGACATTTACTTCATTTTATTATTTTCTATAAGCTTTCTGTGAAATTAAATTTAAAATGAAAATTGTGCCACTTTCCTGTTTAAGTTTTATCTACAAAGTTCTTGGAAAATGAACCGAAATTATTGTATAGCGATGTGTGCGTACTAAAGGACGAGTGATAGAACTTTCTTCCCCTGTTTTTTTTTTTTTTGTTTCGAATAATAAAAACAACATTTCGTAAAATGCTGTGTGCAGTCTACAATTTTAAATCGAATTTAAATCGTTTATACCGAAAAGTTTGTTAATTTAACTAAAAACGCCTAGCAACTATTTGTAACACTTTCATAAATGCAATTGAATTTTCCACACAAAAATGTAATAAAATTTAATGGTTTCGGTCAAACTATAAAGTCGCGTTACTATATCCGTATTATGCTTTGCTAGGATATCGTGTATACATAATATGCCCGGGCCGAAATGTCCATAGAGACGGTAATACCGAAATTCAGATTCAAAACTACGTTTTCAATCATAAAATTTGAATAATTGTAATTAAATATTTATGAACTGTATTCAATCGGATCGATACTTAAGAATACAATTTATATTGTAATATCCGTAATGCTCAACGGTGAACTACAGGTTTTTGCTTGCCGATGTATGTGTGTGCCATTCCATTTTCTTTTTCGTTCAAATTTAATACGTCATATAACGAGATTTTAAATTTATTCTGTGGGTATTGAATTTCTATATTTAATGGGTTTTTCTCTCGGTCATAAATGAATAGGACTTGTCACATAGCAGGAAGGAGAAGAAAAAAGAGTTTCATACCTTTATTATAAAAGAAAGATCAATATAAATAACAAGGTTGATGAAACGACAGTTTTTTTCTTCTTCTTCTTCTTCATTCTTCTGCTTCGAAAATATCTAAAAATGTAATGTTATTAAATATTGAATCAATATCTCCGTATTTTCCTTTTTTTTATATACATTACATCGAGATATACAGACTTTTTTTTTTCCTTGGTAAGAAAGAGGAAAAAAACGTCAACAATCTATTATTGTATGGTTGTATGGATACAAAATATTGGCTTTCGGTTTTGGTTTGTATAACCAATAAGGTTTGTGTGACATATTTTCTGTTTATTTTGTCGACTTCTGTTTTCCAGAGAAAAAAAACTCTGCTTCGACAACTACACATTCTATGACTTATACAAGAATTCCATCTAGTAATACAAGTCACAGTTGTAACCGTTCATATAGAATAGATACAACTGGAAAGCTTGAAAATCGGATCAATGGGCAACAGTTATCGGATTCTTTGTCCCGACTTAAAGGTTTGCTGTGACAATAATATGTTGTAGAATATCTAGAGCGTTCAATTGAGCACCGAATAAAAATATTTAATGAAAACGATATAACGCGCAGTGTTGAGAAGAATCGGTGAGAACGACACTTTTCATTTTTAATTGCTGTCTGATTAACATAACATAGACAAATATGATGATGGAAATCTACGAACGCATACACGACCCTATTCTGGGGTGACCTGACGTGCATTGCGTCATTTTCTCTTGAGTATGACAGTTAAAAGTTCAATAGAATTCTCGCAGCGTTGCAGTTTTATTATAATCATGGACAGAAGTCAGTAAATATTGTAAAATCTGTGGATTTTTTTAGTTGTTTTTGATTTTCGGCAATCCAGCCAATTAACTGTAAATATTTACGAGCAAATAAAATTTCTGGAAATTTAAGGTCAGGTGAAATTTTGTTTTCTTCCCGGTATCCGAGTCAAATTTCCCGGTATCTAAAATGGTAAATTTGATTTTTCGCCACATATTTGCGAAAGTAAAAACCTTCACCTGGCAATTCGATTCACTTGAAATAGAACTTGACTTGAGTTTATAGGAAAATCGGGTCTCGTAATTTATATTTTAAAGTCGTAGATTTGCATTAACTTCTTCAGTGTTTGCTGCACTAAGCTTCCAATTCATATGTGGCAGCGAAAATTCGTTGAATTATAATTACCTTAAGTTTTCTTAATTGCTAACTCAATTTTCGATAATGAAATACAACGACAGTGAAGAAATTAATTAAAAAAATTTCACAATGCAATTCACCAACCGTCGCAACACTTCCAAGAAATGTTTTATTGTTTGGTTATGCAGTTGCGTGTACCACATTCACGAATTCAAACGTTCATGTCTCGACAATATATCCTGAATGAAAATTTCTTTGACACAGTCGGGAATTGAAAGCGATATATACCTCGACTTCGCACCTTAATCTTACTTCATTTATTCATCACCTGGTATGTCTCAAAGTTTCACGCAATTTGAATATTTTTCCTATGATAAAAGGATTTTGAACTGAATTAGGCAGTGTCACATTGTGAGCGTTTGATATAAATTCATAAGTTGTGATTATATCGCTGGTAAAGCGGAAAATTGAAGTGTTTCCGGTCGATAATAAACCGAAAAATGGTCGAAATGGTTGGATCAGTTTCAATCAAAAAGAGACTGAAAAATGTAATTTGGAAAGTGGAAATTTACGACGTGTCATATTCCAACATTTCTCAAAACAAAAATGTTTTGTTTTGTGTGGCAATGCAACGTCTGACATAACAAACGACAATACATGTTCAAACGAATGTATAATGATTGTACAAAAGACTATTGTTCAAATTCTTCTGCTTTCACGACACATACAAGTTGAAGCTGTACGTAATATTTATTATTTGCGCTTTCCTCTTTAATATCAAACAACAAAAATGTACGGAAATATTTTATTTTGCCGCTCAATGTTTTCGTTCTTTTCTTCTTCATTCATTTTGGTAAATTTGCCATCATAACAAGAACCTTTTACATTTACTGGGTGATTGTATGGCTGAAAGGCAATTTCATCTGTTATAATTAAATAATGGGGAAAATGGGATTTAATAAAATTTTACATTTATTGTTGATAAACCGAATGGCTTTCGAACATATAAACATTTTCTTCACATATACTTTTATGGAACCAACTCCTCGAGTAACATTTTCGATTAAAGTACACTTCTATCGCTATGTGTCTGTGTGTGCGAAATTTATCAATTTTGAGTTATAAAATCGTAAAATTTTAATAGAACATTTTGCCGAAGACGCTTTTCCTCGATTACAGCATCCGAATGAAGATAAATAGCGTTCATCATGAACAAGTATGAACAAGTAAATGTTACACCTAAGCATCTATTTTTATTTGCAAAAAAGAGGAAGAAGAAGGGAAGATACATTTACATCGTTTAAACTACTTGATTTAATGACTCTATTTATCGTATTCCAATGTTCCCCATTCGCAGCCATTATCTGTAACAGATATATTTATGTGTAATGTATGCCTAATTGAGTTTTCTGTCTCATTGTAATTTTATTGTACAGCATTCGTTGTGAAGGATTCGTTGGAATTTATTCATTTATTATATGTGGTGGGTGTACGTTTAAGTGTTGAAAATGCTGGCGACAGTGTCGTAGGAGAAAGGTACACCTTTTCACCCTAACTTATTTATGGATGATAATTGTATTAGAGTGACATGTGGCGAGAGTAAATTTGAGTAAATTGCTTAGATAATGCAGTCTAACAGAATCAATTATGTTTTGTGGAGTGGACGGTTAGTCGGGTCGGTATCAGCGAATCAGTATCTATGATATATAGATTTGTTGGGGGAAATCTTCTGGTAAAACTTTTAGTAGAGTGTGGAGGGAACTTCTGTCACGGACTCTATTCATGACAAATTGTTATTAGCTTCGTGCCCTTGACAATATAAACTCCTCAACAATTTTTCAGTGACCATTCCAAAAAATAACGTCAACAGATAATATCAATTGTGTGAAAGTGGTGAGACTAGAAACGAAAATAATAATAAAAAAAAAACTCCAAAACAATTTCAATCTGTTGGAAAATGTGTCTGTCCCATTCAAAACGACAATTTTAATGAATATGTCTGAACTTGTACAACAACAAATTTTGAGAGAGAACGAAAAATATAAAAAAAATCCGAAACTTTATCGTTCTTGTCTGAACGAACATATTGTTCGGAAGACAAGTTAAATAAATTTTCACACTACAGTTCATTTCACAACTACAATGTCTTGGGTGTACGAAAGAAAGTAACGATGAAAAAAGCAATTTTCACCTTTCACATCGCAAAAAGCAAAATGATGATCATGAATCATGAAGAAAATGTAAAAATAAAATGTTAGATAAAAAAAGAAAGTAAAACACCGGCGAAACAAAGAATTTTAATGACACCCTGTGTGTGAGTGTGTATCACCCCTAAAACTCTGATGGCAGAAAACATCTTCAGAAGCAGAGCGAAAATCAAGAAAAATGTAAAACATAGAATATAACAACAGGAAAAACGGTAATTGATTTTTTAAACGAATAGGTGTATAATGTACACAGAAAAAATGTGTTTATGTGAAATTTTATTATACCCAGAACAGCTTGTAAAAAGGAAACGTTCTGTATAGATGTAACGTCCTATAGAGAATTTATTTTGTAAACGAACCTATGATATTAAGTATATATCCTCGTTTCCCTTCTCTCTCCCCAGTTGAGCATTTGTATGTTGTAACAAAACGACATATAACAGGGAAAATATTATACACTGTATTAGATGTTCAGGTGCTCTTATTAAGGATTGAATTTTTAAAATGATATGTCTATTCCCTGTCTGCTTTGTGAGCGTCAACCAATGTGACTTTGGAAAATAGTGAACAACCACTCTGATATAATGAGAATATTATAATTTATTTAGACGAAAAGTTTAGTACAGCATATAAGCCATGCGGTTTTTCCTTTAGTAAATTGATGAAAGTGCCGTCGTTTAACCGTATATATCCACAGACCTTTATCATTTAATTAAAATTCTAAGTCTGCAATTTAGGAAATAACACAGAATTTAAACTTTTACGAAACTTTTATCGTATAGTGCATATTAAGGTGCTCTAAAATTATGTCTTTATGCCAGAAAACCACCTGACAAGTTGTTAGTGTTATTGTCGAGAAGTGGGACAAAAAAAACGTAGTTGTGGTTGGAGGATGGGTTGTTGGTTTATTTGTTTCCTACAAAATGTAGTAGAATTGTCTGGTTACTGTTGTCGGTGACATTGTATGCTATGTTTACTTTCCGTATCTCGTCGAGGCGTATCAGTCATATTGAGTTGGCTATCACGGTGGAATGGTTTCGATTGTTTCAAGAATGATAAGTTGTCATTTCATTTTAATAAAACTTTAAAGACTCGCATACATTTTAGATTATGCAGGCTGGAAGAGCGAATGAAATTCATAAATTTTCGCGTGCGTAATTTTTAAATAGTCCATGTGCAAAATCACTTGTTGTGGCGGAGCGACAACTGTTAGATTGAATGAACGACGTGATTCATTTATAACACAGAAACATTGTCTAGAATATTGAAAAGAATTACCAGGCGTCGTCTTCATGATCAATAGTTGTGAATAATGGAACTGTTCACATAATCAATATGCAGAGAAGTTCCATATCTTCTTCGACTATTTCAAAAATTCGGAATCATCTATTCAACAACTCAGAGCTCATTAATGAGTCATCATTAGTAGACACCAATTTATATAGTACGCACAGAAATCAGATTTTCATTTTGATAATCCCGAACAAGTCTTGATTATTGCTCGTGTATGTTAATAAGTTGCAAAGAAATTACTGGGCTAATATTTCAATAAAATTATTCAATATCTGACCTGTGTCACAAAATGACAACATCCTTGTCTGAAAAATGCCCATATTTGCCCTTTAGTTAGAAAGTTAAATTTTCTTCTTCTTTTTTTGTTGACTGTAGGTGTTTTCGTAAGTGTCTTAGTCAAATTACGAACCAAAAAAATATATCTTCACTACACTTACATATCGATTTTTCAATAAAACTTCATTCAAATTTATTCACCCCATTCACAGCCATAAATAACCCCCTCAATTCGTTTCTAATGAATCTATAAGGGAAAAGTTTTCCAACTTCTAGAGAAAGTCTATAATTTAGCATACACCAAATATTATACTTCCATTTCTTCATCCAAACAAGGATCAACGATAAACGTATGGAATGGACAAAGTTTTAACAATAACAATGCTTAATTTTCAGTTTCAACATAAACTTTAACAAACTCGATAAATATATCCACTACCCACCCAATTATACCCATTTTTGGTCTTTAAATAAAAGCAAATCTGAAACTCCCTTTTATGATAATAACAAAACTACGAGGAAAAAGAAAACGTACACTTACACACACACACACCCCGAACCAAATAAAATCAGTCAATGACGTGCATTCCTTTTAGACACATTTCTGGTGGTGTCATTAAAAATACATGATTTGGCTTGTTCCCTGACAATATACAATGCCGAACATGTTTAGTATTTATCAAATTTATATTCTGACTCGTCGAATGATTGAATTGTTTTTCGTTGATTTGATTTCGAAATGAATGTTATTAGAAATGGTGAAATTGTTTCAATTCGGAGAAGAATTTGTGCCGAATATTTTATAAAGCGCAAAACAATCGTCACCGTTCTCCGAATGTGGGAAAGGTCAAATTTTAATTATAAATCATATTATGCCTGTAATCGAACCAACCCCATTTCGGACGATGTTGATTACTCCAACAGACAAATTATCAATGCTTAATTGAATGTAAAAAAAAGAAGTAGTTCAACTCACTAGTACGATTCCCGCACGTTCCAGCGTTAAAAGGTAAAATTAGTTTCTAATTTATGATAATACGTGGAACAGTATAAATAAAGACAGCTTAAATGTGACCTCAGAATCAATAGCGAAAAAGAGTGAGACAGCGAGAGAAAAAGGTAGTAGCAGCAGTGAATTACCTATACAATATTGACCTGCGAATGGAGTCCAATTTTAACTGCACAACGTTTTTCACCCAGCTAGCGTTACCGTGTGTATATGCATGCATGGGGCTATATTACTACAGTTGTGTGGATCGTATACACGATAATCAGTAAAAGCTGTGTGTGGGGTTTATTTTTTGAAAAATATATAAAAGTAATTCAAAAAATTGAAGTTTTATATGTGTAATAAGTAGTACGCTAACGGCGGAAAAAAGCTGCACCTTTACATCTTTGTATTCCAATGTTTCGAAATTTGTTACGAGAAATTGTATCTAATGATTTTTATAAAGGCAATATTGTGGCATATATATGCATCTCAAAGCCGTAGTACAATGAAATGGATTTTTATTTTTGTTTCCCATTTTATACGTACGAAAAGTAGATAACAAAATCGTATAAACGAATACGTACCAAGTACATGTGTTCCAACCGAAAAACGGCAAAGTACATTAAATTCAATGTATTTGGAAAATATTCAAGTGGTTTGTACGATGCACAAAAATATAACCGATGCGATCCGTACTTAATGCAAGTAAAATGTTGTAAAATTTTGAGCTGCATAAAAGGGATTTGGTGGCGTTTTGTGCGGTGTCATACAATAAAATGTGAATATATATAAGAGAACGACAGTCGAGCTGGTTTGGAGAGTGTAAAATGTTTTATTGATACTAACGAACAAGGTTTTTGGTACACAAATTGTAATGTCATGTTGGTTGTTTTATTCACACACACAAAAAATAAAAATCAATAGTTTCCTAGAATGCTGTTCATGAGAAATGAAATTTTCAATAATATTTTATGTAGATCATCCCGTGTGATTATTTGATGAAGTCGACATTATAGGAATATTTCGAAATAAAAATGGAAATGTTAGTTTCGTAGAAATCTCAAACAATTTGTATTGAATGAAGTTTGTAAATAGAGTTTTAAATTCAAATTGAATTGGTAAATGTCTGAAAATAGTATTGTAAGCAGGGCTTACAGTTTTTGTTTGTTTGTTTTTTTTTTGTAGTTTATTATCGAACCGACATATTTATTTAAAAAAGTTTACTTAGGAAAATGAAATCGTTTAATTCGGTGTGGCGCTGTGCCAAATTTTCTCGGATTATTCAATTTCTTAAGATTGAGCCATAAGTCAGAATTGGCTTTTAGATCTTTTAATAAAAAGTTTTCCCGAATTTTCAGTGGGGGAAAATACTTGACAGAAGTTTTATTCTTCCTCTCGAAATCGAACGGGATCGCCAAATCGTTCGAAGAGTTTTTTTTTGGTTGTGTTATCGTAAATATTTAAAAGAGAAAAGATTTCACGGCCCGGCAAATTGAAGGTTGTGAGTTCGTGTCTCATCCGTGCACATCAAAATTTGTATGTCAAATTCAATTCGATTCTAGTATTTCTAAGCTGAAAATTAGAAGAATTCGTCGCGGAATATAGCGTTTCTCTAGAAAAATAGAGAAAAGATTTCATATTTATACGGATGTGCGGTCCACTGGGTCTTGTTTTTTAAAACCATTTTCAGTTTTCAAATACTATTAGTACTTAAATTTCGATAAGTTCCAACTGAACAGAACTTTATTCAAATGTAGGGGTTAATTCCATTCTGAGATTTTTAAGACATGAGTTTCCATTTATGAAATGTTATGAACGGTGACTCAAATACTGTTGGTGCATATAGCTTTCATTTGGAGGTTCGGTTTTTATTTTATAACTTTGAGTAATAATAAGTGCTGCCGTTTTCCTCTTTATATGTTGTGTTGTATCGCCACAAACAACTGGATTTGTCAATAATAAAATTTTAATATTAAATTTTCTTCGATAGGCTCTTAGAATAAACCATCTGTAGTGGGCAGCAACGATATAAAGTAAACGATGAGACGACTATCTTGTGTCCTTTTAATATTACATGACGTAAGTAAAACTAATGAAGTAAAAGATTTCGTATCATCGATAAAAAATTGGTAAAAAATAGAAGTAATAGATTTGAGAAACACTCTGTCATTTAAAAGATTTAAATGATTTTCGTTATCATTTTATCAACTTGTTGTACAATGAAACTAAATAAGAAATTAGCACAATTTTGATTTTAAACGAAGCACACATTTTTGTGCACACATATGGGGAACATCAAAAGAAAAACCTTTATGCAACATGAGATCATAATGTTCAAAAACTGCGAACTTTAGATCGCTCTGTTGCATAAAACGTTGTACGAATCTCGGTGCGAAGTACTTGATTATGCTCTACGGCCTCGTGTCATAATTACACATCTAGCGCCTAATAAAGTACTTGACACTCGATGTCATAAATAACTATGCATTATTATCTACAGTAGTGCGTAAATGGATTTTCATATATACTTTCGCGCACTAGTACTAAAAAATCTAAATTGTGCTAATTTCTTATTTACACTCACCGTAATAACAGTTTATCAAAAAATTCCAATGACTCAACCCAGTAAACTTGATTGATTTAAAAATAAAAATAAAACGATGTGAAAATACTGCAACATTTAATAAAAAGTATGTTAAACTATAGATAGGTGTGTAACACTAAGATTTATTGCTGGAAAAATATTTACGACTGCCAAGTTATGAATCCTTTTCGTAACAATGTGAGTAATGTGATTTTTCAAACATTTCTTAGAATAAAACAAACATTATGAAAGATGTGTTCTGTTCCATTTACTTCACTCGTCTTAATACATTTTTTTTGTAAAGAAACACTTGCGAGCATAAAATTTTATTTATCGGAACATTTTGTGTAACGTCATGATTGTTATTTCATCCCAAAACGGATTTGATTTAATTTTATTTACACGTAACGCTAATTGGTTTTTTCCTTCTCCTTCTTTTCTTTAAATTTATCTATTTCTAAAATTTGTTGCATTACACTAAAAATTCAGTCTTTTGCATCGACGAAGGTTAAGGTAAGTCTAAAGACGATAGCTGTAATGACAAATAAGAAAAAGGAGTATTCGTTTTAGTCGAATATTTTAATGGTTAAAACTGAAATTATTTTGAAACACCTTTCATTTTTTTTGTCAATTTTGGAGAGTGTTACATTATGGAGACAGAAGCTCTGTTCCCACACCTTCGCCTTCATGGATATTTATTTTTAAAGAGAAATTTTCAACAACAAAAACGAACATTTGGTAGTGGTGGATTACTTGTCACTCACAAAGCTTCTTGTTTAAACATTTATAACTGAACATACACCACTACCGCGCAATATGGTTTTTGATTGCTTACACAGCACTAGAACTTTGAACACAAAAAAGACGCTCTCAAAATGCAATCAAAAAATGATCAACCATAACACTTTAGATCAATTTGTTCAGATTGAACATTAATGGCTGTATGGCCAATATGACAGAGGGCGGGTCTTGAGATTATTCACCGTTGTTTTTGTCGACGGAACAAAGAAATACTGAAAACATTTGGTAACAGGTGGTGACAAAACTGAAGTGGTAAGTCAGTGATTGACCTTTGAACTAAATCCGGATATATAATCATTTCTTTCATCTCTATACCACCTACGTCCTACATGTTAACAAAACAGTGTATTTCTATGAGCCGTCATTAGCTTTGGGGTAAATACAATCGAGGGTAAGACCAAATTAACCTTTCAGAATCAGCTAGTATATACAAAATATCAACAGTCTCGCATGTTTTCTTTCGTGTTCATATTTCAAAATTCTATTGCTGGAATCAGTCAAAATCCCGAGTGCTACTCTACCGCATTACTGTTCAACGTGTTGAACAGAATATAGGAATCACATTAAGTTACTGTCGAGAAAGAAACAGAAACAAAAGGGATTCAACTCGTGGTTAATTCAAGCCTAACAAAAACTTATCAAAAAAGACTACATATTGGAATAGACAGCTATTTTCTGAAAATATATTGAAACATTGCTCTGCTATGAAAACCTTCTGCTTAAGGCGGACGAGATTCCCCCCACTCTTTTGTTCGTCTATTTACCATGCTCAACGACATGTAAAATCATGGAATAAAGTCCAATAGATTTGAGCTGAGTAAAAACAACAACAATTGAGTTTAAAAAGTTAAACAAAAAATGGATAATCAGTCCACACAAAACGAATTCCGTGACATTTGTATAGTTTACACAATAAATTGCTGAATACAAATATGGTAGCACAACGGGTCTGGATTGGCTTGGATTTAGAAAATTGACTGCGTTATTGTGGTGAAAGATTTCATTTTCCGTGAAGAAATAAAGAAAAGAACGAATCAAAACCAACACAATGTGTCAGTTGTTTTGATGGTAGAAATGTGTGGTTATATTATATGATGCAGCGTAGGTGTATTTCGCTATTAGGTTTCATCTTCCAAAGTTTTCAAAGAACAACTTTTACGGAAAGAAGTTTCAAAACAATTTCAGGTTTGGTTTTGTATATTACCTTTTTTCTTTTCTTTTTTAAATGTACATTTTTTCTGTTAAACAAACAACAAGTAACACACAAACATTGAGTTTTTTTTATATACTTTTATGTATATGTTGCGATTAGGGAAAATAAACAAAAAAAAAACTAAATCAAAAGTAAAAAAACAATTTTTTATTATTTTTTTGACTTTGATATTTGTTGTCATAAAACGTTGCTTAGAATATAATAAGAAAAAACACTTCATGCTCGCATCGCAACACATTACAAATTTATATTAATTTTCTTTTTAAAGTTTATAAATTCTCTTGAATAATTAGCAGATGTCACATAGATAATTACATGCTTGTTCTGATAAGACAAAAAAGAAAGGGGAGATAGAAATATTATATATAATTCCGTAAGTCGAAAATGGGGAAATGGAACAAAAGAAAAATAGAAGAGAATTCGGTCTCTTATTGTCACACAGTTTCGTACATCGAACATTCGTTTTAAATGTTATCTTATGATTACATTTAAATAAAAACTTAATTAAGGATTAAAGACCAGGGAAGAAATGTTTTTTTGTACATTAAATTGTGTGTGAAGGATTTAAAAAAAGGAAAATGTAAAAATAAATTAATTTTCGAAAATTAACTGAAAATCCCATGTTAAATATACTTGGGTTTTGGTATTATAACAACGGTTGTGTTTGTGTAAAAATGAAAACGAGAATTAAAGTTAAAAAAAAATATTTTGGAATTTTTAAATTTATACAGCAGACGTTGCAAGCGAACCCCAACTTTACAGAATAAATAAATTTACGTTTAATGAACGCTCGTGTATCAGGGATTATATTTTAATGTTTTTTTTTTTCTTTATTATTATTTTCTTGACGAAAGGGGTTGCAAAGCAGAAAAAAGACGCTTTGATCCAGAGATTGCACCAATCTTTTGTTTTTCTTTTTTCTTCTTCACCATAAAGGTTCTAATCGCTTCTAATCGAATCCGATCTCATTTTCTGGAAAGACTGCAGATGAACCGAGATGTCATAGAATTTCTGCAGCTAATTTTATTACTTTAGAAAGTTGAAAAGTCGAATTTATATTGATCCGAGGCGAGGCCGAGGCCAATAATAATACGAAAACGAAACTTTTAATTTTTATTTCGAGTTATAGCATTAAACACGGATTAGCAAACAAGAAATTCTTTTCCCTAGGGTCAAGAAGAATTTCTTCTTTGCTAGTCCGAGACGTAGCCAAGTTACAAGCCGAGAAAAGCTCAGTATAGAACCGATTAAACTTTTACTGAAAATACATCGATTAATTCAGAATATCTGGATGTTTGAGTCTTAACTTCTGTGCATTTGCCTAACTTCAAAGCACAAAGAGACTATAACTCAATCCAGCATCGGAGTTTTTGTGGTTGTTGTATCAAAGATTAAATTTTCCACAAACTAGTCGACGGCAAACTATGCACTTTAGTACTACAACAAGAATGACTTACGAAATTGTTAAATATTTTTTTTTCATCAAGCGTATTCAATTACTTTATGGATTGTACAGTACAATTCAAACACAAAATTTGTACATCGGTTGATTTTTAGTTTACTAAAGTAAGGTCCTAAACATGTCTGAAAACATTTTGAAATTGGAAATCGCCTACACCACATGTGTGGTGCGCTGAAGTTATTTATTTCTTATGCGTATACAATAATTGGATTAGAAACGATTCATATTCCTGTCTTGTTCCGTTTTGTCTATACGAATTTTATTCACCTGAGACATTATCCTTAAGAAATTACGATGTTCCCTCGGGACACATCAACCATGCCGACATGATGTTGACGGAGGGAAAGTAGATTATCCTTTTATGGAACAAACTGCAATTCAACGTGGAGATAGTCATTTGTTCGTTCGTGTCACCAGAAACACTACATTGTTATCAGAAATTGTTAACTTTAAATTACTTTTACTTCTAACATAAAGAAAAAATCTCGAGTTTTTCATTGTTGTTTTATTCGATCTGAAAAAGTTGAAACTTCGATAAGTTCTTTCCTCATTAAAGGTTTTTCGTCCTTCGAGGCACCTCATTCATTTCATTTAGTTCAAATATTTCTTTAAAATCAAAATCATTTCAGTGGTTAAACGCGCTTACACTTTCATTGAATGTATTAATTTGGAAAGTTTCTAGTTTAAAAACAAAGAAAATTTCTTCCCATAATATCGCCCATTATCGCCATTCCAAATGGCTTTCAATGTGTGCTTCAAGTTTTAATCAAAACCAACGCAGTCGATGAGTCTCTGGTTATTTACAACTTTGTAATACACTTTTTACAGATTCGTACAGTTTTGAAATACATAACCAAATGCCAGTCGACAATATCTTAGGCGGCGCCCCTCACGCTCAATTCGACAATAACATTTTAGTCACCAGTATTTTGTGTTAAATATGCTATGAATATTTGTAAGTATGAGGTACTGGCGGCGTTGACTGGGTAATATAAAATTTTTGGCACATTTTCTAACAGTGAAAAGACTAATTCGAATTTAATATAACAACGATGAAGATAAAATGTTTGTCACCACGACAATTTCGTGGGTAATTCAGTTTTTGTTCCGTAAGTAATTGGATTGTTTTAATGGTGGCATTTGAGATGGAAATTATTACTTTTTTTTATGTTTCGTCACTAACATTGGGTAAATCATTTTTAAAGACTTGCGCGTGGTGGTTTCGGTTTTTAATAATTCGAAAAGCAAACTTCAAACTTTAAATGGCATACCTAACGGTAAATTTTATTATCGCTCAGGGCGAAGATCAATGGGTAAAGTTTCACTACCTCAGATGTATTTCAATAATGTTCCCGGCGATTACTATCACTTTGACCTACTTTCGAGGTAAAACATGTTCTTTTTCCAGGCTCCAAACCGGTGTATCTTATTCAATATCGCTTTTGTCAATATTAGATAAACGATCTTTACCATTGCCAAATACGATGGGAAATGTTTCACGTTTTTGCACCCTGCAATTCATTACATAAAAGTTTTACCATCGAAAAAAAGGAGAAATTTTTTCGAATGCAATTCATCTCGCAAGAGAATTTGTATACTGGACAACTGGAATACGACTTTTTAGATAGCATTGAAATGAAGGCTTTTGTCGATCTTAGGCGAGAATGAAATTTTATACATTTTTTCCCGCACGAGTTGTGGTAAACCACGTCGAGTGATTTATTGATTTATTTGGATGTACATCTCTTTCAGCCGTCCTGTGCACCAATTTTTTTTTTACCTCGACAGAAAAGTGATTTTATCAGACCTGGTACAAAAAATACTTTTTACATTTGAAATAGTGTCAATGTCATATGCATTTGGGTATTAACAAAATGTATTATGACTCGTATTCTAGTCAGCTATGCAGATAAAAAAAATTGTATAGTTGATAGAACAACTGTAGTAGTAAGACGATTCACGATAACGAAAGGTTCGTCAAAGTTTTGTTTAAATTTTCCGACAATTGAATTTAAAAATTTTTTGATCTTTTATGTAAATTGAAGTTCTCATAGTATTCGTCGTTGTCAATACAATATTAGTGTATAGAATGAGATGCACTTTTATCAAGCACTCCAGTGAGTTTTTCCATGTATTGTATTGTCACTATTTTTAACCAAGCGTACAGAACCAAAAATTGTAACAAAAGTTTTCTAGATTTGGCCATGATTCACATGAGTTACTTTCATCAGAAGTTTCAAACTAAGTTTCTGCGTTGCAATGACTGTTTTCATTTCAATTAAAATACGTGAATGGAACTCGAACGAATGCGAAAGTTTTGAGTGAATCTACACCCAAGACATGCTTTCTGATGAAGAAGATGAATCTGATTTTTCTTCTAACAATATTGTCCAATGACTTGCAAAGTTCTGCATTAAAAATATGGTAACTAGTCTAACCGAATTTGTTCTCGTAAAGTTCTATTTTCTCGCGTAGAATTATGTAAGAATTACGTTTAAATTTCACTTTATATTTTAAGTATGTTCGGACAATTAAACGTACGTAAAATTTTCAAACCTCCGTTCCATACTCTGTACAGACTGCGAAGCTTCTCGAATATATATCGGTTTCTTAAAGCCCATTATGCTGAATACACGGTACTAATGTCACTTTCGAAGCTCAGCGAGAAAAAAAGCTTGATCGAAACATATTAGTGCTCGTGTTGGGAAGCAACAAAGTGATTTTTGCAATCGTATTTTAATGAAGAAAATGATTTGCTCCATATGATTAAATGTTGAGTGTAAGTAGAGTATCGATTCTGAGCACATATACCAACTAAAAATTATATGAATTTGAATAAAATGACTGCGAATGGAATTCTTGACATTTAAGATCGACTTCTTGGTGGATGTTTAAAACTAATTAACTGAAATTTCATTTTTTTTTAAACCAGTTGAAATTACGTTGTTCGCTTAAATTCTTTAAATTTCTTCTGTGAATTGTCATTCCATAAATAAAAGGATTCTTTTGTATATCTCAATTGCGATTTTTAAATATTTATATCAACCACCTCATTACTTGTCCCGTGACTAACGAAACTTCAAACCAATACAGCTCGAAATCTATTTGACTTTACCAAGAGCATCTTCGATTCTTTTATATTCGGCTATCTATGAAGTGAGATTAAATTCAATGAAGAAACGATCTATAGATTTCATGCTATATCAAAACGAAATTTCGTTCATCATGGAACAGGTCATGGATTTCGCCATATGTATCTGTACAAAAAATAAAATAAAATCCGTAAACTGTAAACTGTTGAAAGTTCGACGAAACTGTTGGGAATGGGAAGGATATGTTTAATAGACATTGAGCGAAAGACAGAATGAAAGAGAGATAAACATTTTTGTAAAAATAAAATTTTAATTGCTTATGCAGAGAATGCGGTTGGATTTAACTGAAATTAAACTTTGGATGAGAGGGTATAATTCACAATATATATACACGAAAAAAAAAAACAAAGAGAACCATAACGCATACAGTTCATATAAGTCGAATTTTTCTAGAATTTTGCATTTAAAAAAAAAATAATTGAAAAACACACAAAAGCTACAGCGAAAATATCTAAACATTGACCTTTTTTTAAAAGAGCATTAATGTCATTGAAAATGATAACTGAATGGAATTTTGATAATTTTAGTTTTGTAATTTTTTTTTGTTGGGTTAAAAACATTGATGTGCATTGATGCAAGGTAATATATTCATTTCACATGGAGGGTTAAACACATATATGCAAATTGTAAATTTTTAAATAAAATTGATGTCAACATACCTGTGGTTGTGTGTCAAGCGTGTGCGCCGACATAACAATGGTGGTGGTTTTATGCTTTTTATCGTCATGATGTTCAACGGGTGATTTCGGTGGAACATTTTCGGTTAAATGAGTTCCCAAGGCTAGTGATTCAGCCGCTCGAACAATTTCAAGAACCTGTTGGTAATTTGGGAATTTTAGGAGACAATCAATTAAATGGTAACAAAATTGATGATGAGAAATTACAAATGTGGATCTGATCACAGGCTCGTTTCAATTTATTAGGAAGGAAGCGACCACTGAAATGGAACAATAAAAAGCATGTTCTAAGAATTCCGGTCAGGTCAGGCAATTTTAGAAACTGATCTCATGACGACCTGATAAGAACCTGGTTTAATTCAAATATGACCTAAAGAAGTAATCTGAATTCTTCTGAATTCTTGAGGTAGCCCCACAATTTAGGCTGGTTAAAAATCATAACAACCCAACAAAGCTACGTACTGTGCAATACCTGTATAATGGTAATTATCAAGTGCGAGAGCGTAAGAGATTCACAGGCTAACACTTTCAACATGGCAAACATTTACCCAACCCTCTGCACCAAATAATTAGTTTAGTCTCAATAGTCCTCTTCGATCCCCACTCCAAAAGTTTCTCTTTTTTTTACAGTTCAAGGCATTTCGTTCGTGTGCAATTCTTAAAATCGTGTTTTGTATTCTTGTTTCCTTTAAACTTCAATTGCAATTTAATTCCGAAGCAAATAAATGAACTAAAAAAAAAAAACACGGAACACTTGTAAACAAAATCCATGTTGACGTTACCAATTGAAACACGTTTACAAGCACATCAGAAACAAGAATTGAAGGTTTTTCAGTTTAGTGGTTCAGCTGTTGCACCAGAAAAAAACTTTTATTTTATTACTGTGAAACAATAACAGAATAACGAAACAGATGAACCTGTTGCCCGGATATTATGTTCTGACATTTTCTTTGTAAAGTGTTTCGTTTCACACCGACATATATTTTACAACTTATGTTCGAAGTTGAGACGTGCAGTCATTGAAAATTCGATTGAAGTCAAACTTACATTAAAACCGAAAGGAATGCGAAACACACTTTTTACCCTGACAATATAGTAGAGAGCTCGTTGAACAAGCTTTGTAATACAAAAAAAAAACGCACGAGGGAGACATATTTTCGACTAAAATTTACGTACCTTTTCTTGGGTGCTTTTCTCTTTTGTGCTAACTAATGATTGGTCAGAGTTGATCAACGCCACATCTCTCGATGTTTCGGACACTCCCTTATCATCATCATTCAGATCGTCTTTTTCAAATACTTCAGAATGCTGCGGAAAGGACGAATGTAAGTTTTAGAATATTTCTATCTGTTACAAAACTCTTTGTTCGATCAATTTACCTGATGCTGTTGTGCCTGCGTTGCTACATCATCATCATCTCGATCTAAACTAGAAACACTTTGACTCAATTCAGAACCAGTTTCCGAGGCACGCGAGCCTAATCGACTATTATTTTTAAAACCTGTGCTCATACCACCGGCGGTGCCGATTGAGTGAATCAAACTCGATTTGTCGTAGCCTTTGCATACGATAATTTGAAGTGTATCCCCAGCTGTACGTAATAGTTGAACAGCTTCTGTATGTGTAGCACCCAGCAGCGACGTACCGTTCACTTCAAGGATTCGCATACCGACCTGCGTGTGAAATCGTTTGGGATAATTAGTTTTCGCAGCAAACGAATACAATCCAATTTTTCATTTT
Organism: Bradysia coprophila; assembly: GCF_014529535.1. Taxonomy (NCBI): domain Eukaryota; kingdom Metazoa; phylum Arthropoda; class Insecta; order Diptera; family Sciaridae; genus Bradysia; species Bradysia coprophila. The sequence goes on from NC_050737.1 coordinate 6,521,826, forward strand.
TCACCTTTAATCTTCCGTCTCTTCGTGCGGCGCCGCTGGAATTTATTTTCGAAACAAAAACACCTTCGTCGGTTGGATCCACTGGATTTCCTTTTTGTCCTTCTAATCCACCTTTGATGCACATGCCAAGCTTTTCATTTTCGTTTTTCACGAGAATGATGTTCTGAATAAAGAAACGATTGGTTTTAAGTATTTCATAAGGCAAAGCGTTCGGTTGAGATGGTGTCTAATGTTTTTGTTCTGTTGCTAATAAATGTTATCGAACGGGATCGCATTATAAATCGAGATAATATGAGGCAGTCCTCGTTAAGTGATGAGCGAACAAAGAGCTTAAGAACGTCAGACACACCTTTTGTATCTGTGAATTATATCTCGTTTTGGATCGCAATATGTACAACAGTTTGACAACAGAACGGAAGACGGTAATGAAGTAATTATTGAAACATTACTGTATGCTCATAAGGGTCAAGCAATCAATCGTACATTACGTCCGAGGTTCCAAATTTTCATTTTGATGAGTGGCCCGACCCGAAGGGGAGGGCTGTATTTCCACTCGTCAAAAAAAAAAATTGGAACCTCGTACGTAGAGGGCTTTACGTGCTCCTGGTCGGTAAATGCGAAAAATGTACTCAAAAAAATGCATTTACCGACCAGAAGCACGTAAAAATATTACATTTCGGAGTGACTGTATTTTCCTGTATTAGCATTTTATGCTACAAGAACTGTGAATTTTATAGTAGATGAGCTTTGGCCGGTGAAATGATGAAATGAGTTACAACAATTGAAGCGAAAGATTTTGTTAAGCGATACTTTAACCAAAAGAAGTAGTACGATCAGTGTTTTTATCGGGGCAAGAATACCATTCCGAAAAACAACGCAATTTTCATAGCATTTGACTTGAATGTACACATTTATGTACAATAGTCGAGACAACACTGGTCCGAAAACATGAATGTAAATTATAACTTGTGGCATCCAGTTATAACTATACGAAACCGAAACAGTATAACCATTTCGGACAAGAAAACAAAAACATTAATCGATTAAAATCATCATCTCTGTGTAATCAAAACTTAAACAATAAAATGCACAATGTGAAAATAAGCTTTGTTGCAGAACTGTGTAGACTACAATCTTACCTGTGGTTCATGAATTTCTATTTCGCAATGCTTGCAGAGGAAGTAAAGTAAGTAATTTTAAAGCTGTTGCATAATATGTGAATATAGCACAGCATGCTATATGCTAATGAGTATTATTCAGCATAATTTTAGAAAAGGGAAGGGAAGAGAAGGTAATGGAAATTAATGCAAATAAATATATAAAAGAATAGATAGAAACACATTTAATTTCTCTTTACGTACTGACTCCGTATAAATATACGACCGACATTCATTAATAAAACGTTCTAAACCATCACGATTCTCATGGAAATGGGATTTATTGCTTTTGCAATTTTAACCCTGGACATTGTTGCATATAGTTGAAATATGTTTGAATCGTAGTGCATGCGTTCATTCTGTGTGTTCTAATGGAATTATAACACCTTTTGAATGGATATACAGCATATGGTTCGACAACCGAATACATTTCTGGCAGACATTCTGGCTTTTCAATTTGTAATTTGTAAGTAATTAAGCATGACATTGTGGTCATTGGATGAATGTTGAAGTTGTTGTCATGGTCAAGCGCGTTACGGTGCAACGAAAATTTCAATTCTGAACATTAATCGAATTTTTTATCTGATTACGTTTGACGTAAACGCTAAATAAGTCAAGGTTTTTATAACTCGCAGCAAAGCTTTGCATAGAGCACGGAAAGTATTTCCAGCATAAAGTTTTGCTATAAAATTCGTCACAGCGACGTTCACGAATGTCGAAATTCTGAGGGAAGGGAGCAGCAACTATAAATAGCTATACAGCTATGAAGGATTTAAAACTCTAGAGGAAAGCTCACAAATTTGCTCTCTGTAATCTCTAGGATTACAAGCTTAATAGGTTCTCGAGAAGCAAAATCTTTTCTGAAGAAATAGACTTCTAGAGAAGTGGATTGTTTCATTAAACTTGCGGAATGTAATTTTCAAAGAGGCAAAGTAAAGAACTAAAAAAGTTTGTCCCTGCTAGATGTTCGCCCCGTCAAGGCAATTCTCAGTACGTATTAAAAATACTGGATCGTCGAGTTCCAAATTGATATCAATAAAATGAATTTCGGGACATGATAAAGTTAGGTGCTTAAACATACAATATAACTAAAAAAGCACGTAAAGAAAATTCAACCAACCTGGAATCCGACTGGAAGTGGATCATGTTGTACGAATAGTTTGATTTCATTGCTCGGTCGTAGCAGTTCCATAACAGCTTCCGAATGTGTAGCCGATGTAACATCAGTTCCATTTACCTGTAAAATTCGATCGCCCATTCTCAATTTACCGGATGTGGCTGCAATACCACCAGGAACGATCTGAATCAATGAAGTTGGAAGTTTAATCAACGTGTTTTTTATTTCGTGGACAATGGCTGTGTAATTACATGAGAAATAAATATTCCGGGCTCGTTAGCACCAAATGGAACGCAGCTGTGGTCTGTTCCACCTATAATACTGAAACCAAGTGATCCTTGATCTTTTGGAAGAACAACTTCCTGTAAAGAGGAAACGAATCCAATTAGTGGAGGTTTTATATGATGACGATGGTGTTCATTTTTATTTGAAATAGGAGTTCAATGTGCAGGACAGGAAATTCGAAATGATATGCAACAGTTGTGTAGAAAAATGTGTTTTATATAGATCAATGTTTCGTATTCATCATAAAATGCTAAAAGTAAAATCATGCAAATTCAGTAAAAATGTTGTGGTGTGATGTGGTTAATTAATGACTAAGTGTGTTTTGTATTTGAGGAGAACGAATGCAAAAGATTCAGCGTTGTCAAGTAAGAGATTTTTTGGAACAAATCGTTCATCTCGATAGGAACTAGATATGTTACGATAGCAGATACCGAACCAAATGTCGATCAATCAGTTATCGTAACGAAACCTGTAGTTCTAACGAAATGAATATTGAAAGCGATCATCGATCAATTAGTAAAATGTTGAATGTTGTCATGACGGAGAAAAATTATTTAGCGCAAAATGCTTATAATTTGGATATTATAGACAAGCAGCGGATGTAGAAATATGATTGTTCCCAAGCATTTTTTTAAAACATCTAGAGTATTATATTAGTCTAATCGGTCGCTTTTCGACTGTTTCTGATGCAGAGCTGTCACATATAAATTTACCCACCGCTTATTAAAAATTTACCAGTTCAACAACCTTAGTAATGTTAGTTGTCGCTCAATGGAAATAGTGACACATTTATTGGAATATGAAAAATGGAGTGAGCGTGAAGAAAAGACGTTCACAGTTCACTTTAGAAGCTATGAAGAAGACATTATAGTTTTCATTCAAGTTTCCATAAAAAATTAAATTTTTAAGACACACAAAGCACCTTTCATGAAAATACAATCAATTTTGTTTCCAAATAGAAGTGGTTGGAAAGAGCGTAGAGCAGCCGAAAGCTAGCCGCCGGAGTAGAAAATTTAAGAACAAGCTTTGTGATTTTTGGTCTTTTCGGGATTGCCGAGATAGTTTTAAAAAAATTACCGACCGAATATTTCACATTCCCAATTTAAGACTTAAAGGCGGATACATATTACCATCTAGTGTCAGTTGATAATACAATATTTAACGAAAGAGAGAAAATCGTATTCCTATTTCATGCGAAATATGCTGAATCACACACAGAATTCTGAAAATTCAGTATTTTGTCGATTCCCCTGTCAATTTTTTTCATATATTCAGCTTCGGTATCTTGTGCGTCATGACGCGTCATATATTATACACATCTAGCTATCGCATCGTTCAATATCGTCGTATTTTTAGGTGCAAAATTGTTGGGAATACGACGTAAAGCCTAATGTGTATCCGCCTTAAGTCTCGAGCACCGAAAATCCACTAGCGGCTTCCATGCTTTTTGGTGACTAGACGCCGTAACCATCCCTTCAATCTGGTTGGTATGCACCACAATATGAATAATTCATGAGACACTTTCTACACACACACTCTCTAAGACAACTCTATATTTAGCCGTTGGCTTTGGCTATGCATGCATGCTTTCTAGATGTACGTACAAAAACTTCATCGAAATATTTTTTTCCCTAATTTTTGAAACAAAAGTTTGCTTAACTGTTAGAACATCAAAAACTTATTAGCAGTCGTCTGCAGACAGAGCATTCACGTTCGGAGAACAGAATTTTTTTTTTTTTTTTTTGATGTGAACATTAATATTTTAGGGAATTCCAAAAAGAACGGTGATAAGACACACAACTTGGACCGTTTGTTGAATACTTTTAAAATGATAAATGATGGAGTGATGATATAAATATGAGATGTACGTTTGACGGCTTGGAAATGTTGAAATTTGTTCTTCTTCATTTTTTTTTTTCGTATCCAAAGTGAAAAAGAAAATTAATGTGGTATCTTCTAAGTGCAGTAACTTTGTAAGTCAAGAAGTTTTTTTTTATCGCTTTTGAACTTCTAAATAGCAGTTTCGGGAATACGAGTTTTTCTAGGTCAACTCATTGATATTTTTTTGGCTACAAATATAGAGATAGGCGGGAAATTCTATCTAAATTGGAATACCCGCCCAGACCTAGATCCGTTCATCTCTAGTTCTGAAATTTGTATGGTGTTTGTTGTTTATCTATATCATTCAACTTCGTCGCGTATTTAGAAGTTAGAGATAATGTTGTTCCTTATGTCTCTTACATTCCAGAACTCGCCTCCTCTACATGCTCTTTATTGGGTGATTGATTTACGTTTTCACTTTCACTTAACGAAAGAGACGCATTAATATAGAACTGAAGTTAGGTATTTAGTTAGGAAAAACATAGGGTAAATTGTATTTCACAAACCGCAAGCATTTATCATTTTTAACTTCATTTAGTTGAACGTTTCTTGTATCAATACTGCTGATTCATTTGGAAACATGTAAATCTATCAATGAAACCTTAAAGTTGTACCAATGGCGCAACGAAATTCTGTGACTTGATCGTTTCATCATGTGCCGTTGATTAAACAATAAATTAAATTTTTGATTTTGGAAACTGACCTTATTGAAACGTACCCATTCCGCAGGTGCGTCTACCTGGTCGAATTGATTAAAAAAAAAATTCCTAACTACTGTTTGAGATATTGCAACTTTGTCGTGTATTTCAAACATTGTTTAGGAAAAACGTTGTTCCTAACTTATGCTAAAAGTCTTTTTTAGCGAATTCAATTGAATCAAAACCAGTAGTTGTTGCAATGACAATAAAACTCTTTGTCTTTTCGTAAGAGATTAGGACCGTAACTAGAACCACATGTTTGAATTTTTGATGACTTGCAATAATTAGGTCAAGGAAATGCGCAATTTTCACATGCTAACTGAACCATTATTAATCTTAAATTATTTATAGAATAGAAGCATTGTGAACGACGATGCAAGTCTATAACAACAAATCCCATCTAGATAATGTAGAATGACGAACGACAGACTAATCTACTTCATTCTTCCTTTTAAACTGTTAATGTAACTCCATGTGTTGTTTATTAAGAAATTTTGCATAAATCGAGCATGAAAATGCACCACTGAAAAGTTATGCAAACTAGTACTACATACACATCACAACGCATTTTTATTATTGTGTCGTTCATTTAACTATAATCTGGGCATTGTAGCGAGTCCTTCATTTGCATTTAAAATGTGGCACTAATTTTTTTCCATCGGACAGTCAAAGCAGCAACATTTTATTTTCAAATAAATTTATCAACTGCACTATGTTCCGTCGAAAATTTGTGATTGTGACATTCCTTTTTTTGAGCGGCTCTTCGGTACTAGAGCGGTCTACGGCTTATCTTATTGTTAGTCCCCACGATGTTAAAAACATCCCATTTTTGTTAATTGCAAAATGTAGTTTTTCCCGAGCGTTAGTGAGTTTTATCAGGGAAAACAGTGAATTGTGTAGGCTCCCAGTGTATCCAGCTAAGCTTAATCGATAAACCAGTCCAAAATTTTGGAATTTCATTTCGAAATTTAGTTCTGACCATTTTCACCGGCTGGATATTTTGTGGATCGAATGTTGGTTCCATTTTCAAAACAGACAGAATTTAGACTCAAATATCGAAAACCTTCAAAAGCTATCGTAGGTAATCTCAAATAAAAAATCGGACTAACATTTTCTTCCATGAATTTTCATGCATAAAATTGAGTTCTTACAAACGTCTTACCCGTGCGTGCAGATGCAGTATTAGTTTAAAAAGCTACAATCAAACAGGAACACTTCATTCCGTGCTTTATATGCTTTACCAAAAATCAACACCACTGGAAAATTTTACTGACTTGCTTGGACATTGTTAGTTTGCCTCGTCAAAATAAAAATCACATAAGTATCTAAGGGGCACAAATGATTTAAATGTTGGTTCTGGTGGTGTGAAATATTAACACTTTGCATGAGCCAAAGACCTGCGCACATTTTTTTAATCATTTGTCCCCCAGAAATATAAGACACTTTACTCAATAACCGAAAGGTAAAACTTCTTCAGCTGTGAAGTAAAATAGACCTTACCTCATGTTGAGCAAAAAAAAAAAAAAAATTGAGGGAAATGTAACAACCAGGAATTTTTCTGGTCTTTGCGTTCCAATCAAATATTGTTTCAATATATAAAATATCAAATAAATAAGTGGATACAAACCAGATGATTAGAATGTTGTGTCTTGTTAGTGTTTAGTGTTATTAAAATCAAATCCAAACAATAAAGCCAGCCATAAAAAAATAATAATAAAAAATAAAACGAAAAAAAAAGAAACAAAAAATAAGAAGAAAAAGTTTCCACAAAAAAACGCATCCGAAAAAAGATAGTCCACTGAAAATATACTTAGAAATCTACAAAAATGATTTCAACTATTGATAATCACCTCGCTGATCAATGCTTCCCCTAAATGATTGTCTGTAACTCGGGTCATTACAGTTTCTGTAAAAGTCGATTTTGTTATTGTTTCGGTTACTTTTCCTAATTCAGTTGGTGCTGGTGGTAACATTGGCATATCCGGAACACCTTTTTTTACCGTTACGGTTACAGATGGTCCCACTTCATGTTTCTCAATGCAATATTCGGGATGTCCGCCGCTCAAGAAATGTGCGGGAATCATTGCTTGGAAATCATCACTAGTTAATGGTCGAGGTGGTGGTACCTATGGTTAGGAGGATAGGAGGATAGCGAGAATAAGTCAAATGTTTTGCTGAACTACATTTTGGATGTTATGGTTTTTGATTTTATTTTATTTTTTTTAGGAGGAGGAGGAGAGAAAGATCATACAGCAAGGAGTTTCAATTATTTTGTTTGGTTTCAAATTCCATTCTTATTTTTTTTGTCAAATCTACTTCAATGCACATTTCTTTTCACAATTTTTTTTTAGTAAAATGCAGAATACGTCGACGAGTTAGGGAGTTATATATTTTCCATTTACATCCAAAAACTATATAAATTGTCGAAGAAGAAATAAATTGATTTTGTGTTAGATGACAATCGCATAATACATTTTTAGATAAAATCGGCATACATTTCCACAAAAAAAAATGTAAAATTGGTATAAAAAGTAATCATAATTTTGGTTGCATGCATAACAGCAAAAATGAAAAATATAAAAAAAAAAATCATTAAACATTGAACACAAAACACACATCGTTTCCTTCCTTCAATTCTCATTTTGTTTGTTTCGAAAGTGAATAATTTTGGTTTTTGTAAAAAATATATTTTTTTTTGATTTTGATAAAATGAATCAGACACTTGTGTGGATGGAGTTGGGAGTCTCATTATAATGTATAAGGGTGGACAATAATAGTAATTTGTCATTGTTTAAATCACATTTTCGTAAATTGATTTGTTTTATGATGCGTAAATGCCGAATGCAATATGCAAATAAAGTGTCGGGAATATCAAATCGTTTTTTTTTTCTGTTTTTAAATTAATTATATGAAATGGAATGTGCTAAAGCCAAAAATATTTATCAACTTTATGCATTGACCCGGCAATTTAATTTTATTTGAGCGGGAATGAAAGCTAAAGTGCAAAATTTAACGCTTTAACTGGATGCATTTATTCTATTTCTCTGTTATTGATATTAATGCTGATATACTGGCGTTTGTGTGCCGCTTAATTGAATACAGAATTTATGTTGAGATTAATTTATAATTTTGATTAAATAAAAATAAAAAAAACATTTTGGGGCCGGTGGAAACCTTGACAGATTTTATGTTGAAACGGCACAAATAGATAATTTGATTTATTGATTTCGATCGTCTAATTTTCGAAAATACAATTTGATCTGACATAAATTAAGCTATTAGCTAATTAGTGAGAGTGGTCTGAACAAATACGACAAATTTATTGCCTTTCCTTGGCGTAGAATTTGCTTCTGTTAGTTTGCATTGGCACATAGCCCTATTTCCTCGTTCCATTTCCTTCTATTGGTGTAGTAATTCAACCTATTGGTGCTATTTTCTACAGACACTAAATATCGTGCTATTTCCAATACATCCAAGGAAATAGAACGTTAATAGAAGGACATAGAAACCAGTGGGAATATGCGCAACTAGATCTGATCTAGTTGTGTCCCCTCGGCTTCGGCTTTTCATATAGTGTCAAAAGATATGTGCAAATTTGCACGAGGTAAGCGCAACTTCAATGCAAACATCGACATACCTAGAACTACCATCTATCTAACAATTCGGTTCTAACTACAAACTTTGAGTTTACACATTCGACGTCAGTTGATATTCAGACATCAATTTGCCTCAGCTGTTTTTGAGTTGGTCACTCATACAAACAAAAGTGAGACTTTATTTGATTGAAATAGTTCCACGCACGCCACTCCCAGCGGTAAAACCGTGTTAAGAATTATAAGCAGTTTTGTTTGTGTGTGTGTGGACCAGCTGAAAAACAACACAGGCAAATTCATGTGTGTTTAATGGATTAGAACCTTTGATCTCTTTATTTGTCTCGAAATCACTCTGCTTTTTTAGGATTGTCTAATATCATTTGCTCTTCAGTGGTAATGAGAAGCTAAAGCGAAATGTATATAAAATCCGTGTTCGTACTTTTTACCTCAAAGTCAGTTGTAAGATAAGGGCACAGTTATAACGAAATGGTTAGAAATAAGAAACCCGAACAATTTCCCTTCACTCAGATGAACAAATCGTATTGCGTTTCCATTTTCCTACACCCTTTCCGTATTTGTTGGATTTTCTACCGACAGCTAAAAATGAAAGATTCACTGAGTTTAACTCCTATTTCGAACGGAACGGGTTCAAAACGTCTATACGAAAAAAGTGCCATGAATGAATGTACTCAAGAGACCGTATAAAAATATCAAATAATCGAATCATTGGCCATTCAAATGCAGTCGAACAAAAAAACAACCGTGTATGGAAGAGAAATGAATTTCGATGGATCGACTTGCATTGCCGTCTGTAGGTAACACATGGCATGAATATGAAAACAGCACATAACATTTTCAAGTCAGCGACGACCGTAAAAGGACCGTAAAATGATGAGGTGTTATGCTGAAATCTTTTTTCTTTTTTCTTTTTTGTTCAATGACACACGAATATGTGTGACCGGCTTTCGTTTGGAATATTTAAATGTTGTTGAACTGTTTTTCCGTTTGGTTTTCCTTCTTTCACCTACTTTTCTCACCCCGGATAAATACCGAATCGTTCATCCGGGATTTATCTGGATTTTTCTATTACACAAAGCACCAAAAGATACGGCAACATAGTCAGATACAGACATCAGAATACCTTTTTTGTCGTAAAATTCCACAAAACAAAAATTCAAACTGAGATTTAAGCCTGATTTTGGTTGAAGGCGAAGAGTCGGACATATTTGGTTCTGATTTGATATACCCGACCCGAATGTGATTTAAACAATTAAACAAAAACATCAGTTCCGCATTGAAATAGTCAAACATTCAATTACCTGTACATCTTCGTCTTCGGACTTATTGCCGGATGTTTGATTTCCATTTACCGATGCACCGTCCGCTCCGCCAATGGAACCTTGTGAGTTTAATCGTCTGGGCGCTGGAACTGGTTGTGAAGCACTTTCAACACCATTCGATTTGGTATTGACAGCAACTGGTGTAACGGTTCGAGGTATATTCTGTTGATGAACCACTGGCGATGTATTGGAAATATATTTTTGATTTATGTCGTCTGAAGAGGGTGAATCGCCAGCGGATCGTTTGAAACCGGATCGGTAGCCAGACGGACTGACACCTTTCAATACGGGACTTCTGGGACTAGGGGGTTCTAATGGTCCTTTCATTTCACGCTGTACCACCAAGCGAACGAATCGTTGATGGTCGGTTAAAAGTTGAACGGCCGAATCGTGATGTGCATTCGCCATATCGACGCCATTTATCTAGAAGTACAATGGAAGATGAGAAAATGATTCCAAAATTGGAACTACATTTCACTTACCACCAAAACTTTATCGCCGACAACGATTTTACCATCACGATGCGCTAAGCCACCTGGTGTCACACGGGATATATAAATACCATCCGATCCATCTTTGAACGGCGGCGATCCCTTTCCACCAGCAATGCTAAATCCTAAACCTTGACCAATTTGATCTCGTATCAATGTTGTATGCAATGTGACCTTATGCATAATCTCCCTTCCATTTTCAACGTGACCATTTGTGTTTGGTGTCAACATACCACTCTGGAAGTGAGGTTGAGATTGTGTCGGTGGCTGGACCAATTGCAATGGAGCTGGAATTTGTTTGATCGGTTCAGGTACACTGGCCGCAACAACAGGTTGTTTGCGTTCAATTGAAATTTGGGAAATTGTTCCATCTTCATGATAAACTGGATGACCAATAAGTCGGGTCACTTCACGTGACACATGCAAAATTAATACTGCACCGCATGCCTTCAATACTTCAACAGCATGATAGTGATCAACGTCGATAACGTCGGCTAAATTAAAATGAAACAAAATTGTTATGGTGTTATACGGTTAGTATAGCATAGCAGAGCCTAAGCCGTTCGAAACGAAATGACTTACTTCCATTGACTTTGAGAACTTTATCGCCAACACGAAGCCCAGCTACATCGGCAGGTCCTCCTTCAGTAACTCGCGATATGAATATGCCTTCGTCATCACCACGGAATGGTGTTGAACCTTTACCGCCGGCAATACTTAATCCTAAGCCAGCTGATGTACGCTCGATATGTATTTCATAGTTGTCGACACGAAGTTCGGTAAGACCATCAAGATTATCTGCTATAAGAATGGTATAAGGAAAAGGAAGAAAGAAAACATTGAAATTAGAAATGTTATTGAACAATCGATTAGAAAATTTATTTTCAAGTCGGAAAAGTGCTAATTGATAACGAAGAACAATTGCGGATGCAGGTGGCGCATTTCAATGAATGAAGCTAATTGAACTTGTAAAATAATTCTTACCAGTTACGCATTTGTTATTGACACTCATAGTATAATTATTACCGTAAAGTGCTATCTTATAACAAATGAAATGACTCAACGTCACAGAATTGAGTCAAAAGTACTGAAACAATGGAATTACACAGAAAATAAGAAAAATCTTAGAATTAAGAGGTAGCAAACACCGCTCACAGCAAGACCCTTATACAAAGAAACGTGAGTGTGCATAAAATCTGTGTAAAAATCAACTGAACTTATACAAATTGCGGAAGTTTTATTCCATTGAATTTAATGGAAATAAAGTTGATTTTCAGTCTCAATTTGAGAAACTGACCTATGAAGATAAACCATAGTGCCTATCGTTCCCAAAACTCTAAAAACATTCCTAATAAACATTTATAGGAAATTTAGGATTAGGATGAGAATCGGGTTAAAAAGGGTATATTATGGCCGCGTTTTTCTCTGTCTAGGTCCAGGGCCTATTTTTGGGGTTTCAAATTTGTTATACAACATTTCAACATTTCCTCCCTAAAATTGGTTCCACATTATATAATCCATTTTCATGGCTGTAATTGTCGATAATTCCAATTCGCTAAATACTCTAAGTAGGTCATAATGACAATGATGTTGTCGTATTAGATGGGATACAGACATAGTAAAAAAAACTTGTCAAACTAATTCATTCAAAACAATTGCGTGTTATGCAATAGCGTAAAACTGTTTTTCCTACCGTTTCTGGACGATAAACATGAGACTGAAACTTAAGACGTTTATCACTTTTCATACACATTGAAATCATCAATTAATTCAATTAGGTTTTCATAATAAAAAAAATATCATAAAATGAATGAATCAATGATAAAAGCCGCCTATGAGAACAATACAATGTTTAAGAGAGGAAAAAAAAAGCACGAGACATTATTAATTAGTTGTAATTATGAATCCATTTAATAATCTCGTAAAAATGTCAGTGGTGACGGCTTGAAATACAATCCTAACGCATTGGTATTAGGTTACCACGTTACCAGCAAAATGTATATTTAAATAACAATGAGGTCACAAAAGAGCTCACTCATTCGCTGTGGATGTTCTTATATAAATAAATATGTAAGTAATAAGTGCGCTATTTTACCTACTCAAACACGCAAGGTACATAGCTGCGTATCATATCTTAGCGTTTTTTTTTCTCTCTTCATTTTATTGTTTATTATTTTTCAGATAATATACAAAAGAAATTCAAATTATGAATTAAATTTGTTTCGGAGAGTACAGACTGAGAGAGGGAGATATATTAGACGAGAATATACGGCATTCCAAATATGGTCATCAGTGATTCAATTAACCTTCATTCAAAATCCGATCTGATATTACATCACAAGCTAAAATTCAGATCTAAATCCAAGTACGCAAAATGAAAAATTATTAAAGTAAATATTTACCATTTTTTTTACTTTGTTCGCTGGTTGTGAATATTCGGACTTTTTTATCTTTTTTCGACGATTTGCTTGAGGAAGCGATCGAACTTCTCAAACTACTTATACTACCACTTGAACCACGCCTTGATCGAGACAAAACCGATTGTTTCGGTAATGTACTACTTCGATTGTCTTTTACTTTAAACTTAACACTAAACATAATTCTCAATCCCGCTGACGCAAAAAATAAATAAATATTTTTCTTCTCTTCTGCTTTATTGTGACAATGAAAAAGCGGCTACAATAAATCCATTTGAACGGGCCAGCATTATGGATTATGGTTCATGATGACTGTATTTGACCGACAATCGTCAAAACAAAACTGTTGTTTTTATGCTTAAGACGATTTTTAGTGTTTACACTGGACTAGAAATGAATTTCAATGAAATATTTTTGCATAAAATCTATAACAAAAATTTTTCTGTTTTCGGAACATCAACAGTGAAACGACGACGATATAGAGTCAGTTTCGTTGTAAGTAGTTTTTTTTTCTGTAAGTTTTTCGTTTCTCATTTTTTTTAGTATTTTATTTTACTTTTTGGAGGAAACAACAAGTTGCATAATACAAACAATACAAGAAAAGTTTATTTCAGCATAAAATAATCTAATTTTATGGAGATGAAAGCAAATGTGTTTCAAAGACTTGTTATACAGAGAAGAAGACGAAGAAGGTTGAGATGGAAATTTTCTGAAAATGTACATCTGTCGGAACGATACACGCTGTATACAATTTTAAAGTATTATATTCAATTGTTTATCTTTGCTTAGGTTGTTCCGTTTAGTTGGATAATGCTGTACACCATTTTCGTTTCAACGACGGAATATGCAGAAAAGATGGAAATTAATTACCTTAAGAAATGTGATTACGAATGTATATAAGAATGTCTAGTCTTAAGAGGTGGATATTTTCGCTTTTAAGTGTAAGTACAGTTTAAAGTGGCATCAAACACAGAGTTCTTTTCATAGGTTTTTGGGTATTTTATGGCTCATAGACATTTAAATGTGATACAGAATAATGGAAAGGACGTGGTTCCGTATTTTCGGAATATTTATTTCCATCTCATTCCGCAATAGAGGAAAAAGTATTTCGGATTTAAATCGTTAATTAATCTTGTCTATTTAATCTATAAGGGTCATTTACGGATAATGTTGACTTTGTCGTTGTGCCTTTGATGCCATATACACAACCAGAACATAAAATGTGAAAGCCAACATGGTCGGATTTGGATTGAATTAAGTAAAGGGACGACATCAAATTAACAGATGATAATGGAGCATGGATGTTTCGGGCAGACCTTTTTCTGGCTGATATTGGATACTTCCTTTTACGCATCACCGATTCGACAAATTTACATTCGAAATATCGAGTAATTCGAGTGTTCAGTTGAAAATTTATCCAGTTATTGTACCCATTTTATCCATCAAATTGCTGTGGACTAATTCACCAGTAGGGTTCGTTGTAATTCTGTCTGAATAGAAAGTTCAAATAGTTTCCCTCCAAAACGAATAGAGATCAACTCCTATTAAAATTCCGATGTATTTGGCTGAAAGAAGTGTTGTTGTTTCAAAAATTGGGACCGATAAGATCGTTCACCATTTCAAATAAACAAAACTGAAAACATTGGCTTAAATTTCGTGTTCTTTCGTAGGCCTTTATCCGAATAACTGCTGACTATTAATAATTCAACCACTCATCACACATTCCAATCAAAAAATTCGATGACGAGTCATAATGTAAACAGTTTAAGTGAAAAACATATATGAACAAATGTGCAGAGTATACTGTGTGTGTACACTGGATGCAAGAAATGTCGGTCATAATTAAACGAATTTGTGATAAAATGTCGCAAAGGTGAGTCGATCGATATACAATATACAAAGCGGTTAAGGCAGTTGTGTTAATAAGTCTTTTTGAACTCTATCACATCGTTGAACTTTTATTGATTTACTCAAATTAAACGTTCACTGAACCATTAACTTTACGGTTAACATGAGCTTTCACGGAAGCTTCATGTTTACAGGAAAATTACCTGCGTATGGATGAAGTGGAACGGAAGAAAATTTTGGCTCGCTGTCGGAAACGTTTTTTTTTTCAATTGCTACTTCAGTGAGATATTGACAAAATGTTTGGGTCGTGAGATAATCAAAATACCAAAAACTCTGAGACGAAATATTTTACCACTACCCAGTTCTCATTAACAATTCTAAAACGAAATGATAACTTCATTACGTTCGTATTCAATTTATAAACGCAATGAATTCCATATGTGTCACCGGTAAATGCACTCGATTCATGTATTACACTCCCCAATACAACAAACCCCGGAAAGAAAACTGAATTTAATTAAAATTTTAAAATACCCGAACCGAACAACATAATAATGTTGCGCTGCTGTGCGACAAAATTAAAAAACAATGTAAACTGGATGATGAAATTGAAAATTTTAATGAAAAACAAATGAACAATATTGCACACGGGTATACACCATATCATACATGTCGGTTTTTATGTATTACACCTGAGAGAGGTGAGTTCATCATTTTGATATCACATATTCATAAATTGATAAGAAAATTCACAATACCAGTCATACACAGAAAAAACTCAACATCAAATATACATTCCGTTTGGTATATTCCAATTACAAATTTATATACTCTCTGTGCACACACCAAGTAGAAACGATAACAAATTTTGTTATTTCTTTTATTAATTTTTTTTTTTTGTTATTATCGTCAAGGTCTCAAAGCATAACTGTCGTAATGACGTATCGAATGGTAATGAAAATAGAAATATTAAAATGCCCCGGAAAGAGTGTAACGAGTTGAAACATTTTTTTTTTTTGTCTTTTCTTAATGAAACGAAAATGTTTTAACTTTCCGCACAAAATACACACAAACCAAACACACATATACGGTGAGATACGGTCCAATTTTGAAACAAAAACACACCAAATTCATGTTTTAATATTTCATAATTTAATTTAAATAGTTGGAATAACATGGAATTTCTCGTAAGCAACTTGTTGTTATTCCATAAATAATCCGTAAATCTAATTATATATGTACGATGTGTCATTTCAATATTGTATTATACACCACCAACCCTCCCGACGACGACGACGTGTATCTACAATCTACATATAGATATTTTATTTATGATAATACGCATGGTATGGTGTGTTGAATGTACGATTGTATATCCCCGAAAAGTGCAATGTAAACACAAAACCGTTCCGTTGTAAATAAAATGAAATTATTAATGTAAACTCCAATTTGCATACAGATTGTGAATGCGGTTTTAGTCACTTGGATATTAAGTTTTAAACACTATACGCGGTACTTAAGGGAATTGTCAGTGTCTCTAATATACAAAACAGGTATTTATCGCACAATAGCAAAAATATGACTAAGTATCTATATTGGTATTGCGTACTAACATCAAATAAATTTCAACTTGAGTGGATTACTGAAAAATGAAGGTGTTTAGTATGAGTATTATACGAACGATCAACGACGGAACCGATTTTAATAACAAAGTTTCGATACACATATACCCATGTGTACGTGTAGATGTTAGATAAAAGCTGTGCTTTTAAAATGTTTATTTATACACACTCGGGGACTCGGAAATGTTATAGACAAGAGTCACATTCGTATACACTCATATGATTTTCGGAGTGTGCGTTTCATATCGAAAAAGCTCAATTTTATCATCATTGGCTGATTTCGAAATAATTAGTAATCTGTATACTGAACTTCCACTGTAAAAATGTGTAATTATTAATTAATGTTTAGTTGTGCAACTTGATGTAATCAGAGATCTGAATTGGTAATGAACGGAAAGTATATCTCTTCGCTAAATGCACCAGATATATGTTGAATTACAGTAACAGCGGTGTGTTAAAAGCTTTTCAAACAAAAATATAAATATCACTCAGTTATACTTGATAAAAAGCTGTTGGCCTGTTCCCTGTGTTCATTTTTCGTTTGATGTTTAACTTTCAATTAATTATGATGCCGGGGGATTATATTTTGATTCAGCATTACATTAAAATAAATTTTGCAAAATGAGAGCAAAGAATGAAGTAGCGAAGTATACCAAGAAGAAAATATTGGAGGTGATAACTTGGGTGTAAAAAATTATGATTATGATAAATCGATCGTTTGGTCCAAAATAAATCTGAAGTTTTTTAACAACTTTTTGTAAGCTTTGATCATGAGTTGTTGTGTGTCAACATTTTGTGTACCTTTGAATAGCTTCCATTCTATACAGAAATAGTGTTTCCACTAGAAATGAGAAACGAGCCACATATTTTCTTGATATGTGTTATAGTTTACCAAGTTCAGTAAAGGTTCAAGTAAAAGTCTTAGTAAGTATAGCTATAAAAGGACCACCATTTTCACATTTTCCAACTCTACAACTTGTCTGAATCGGTATATTGAATGAAAATGAATTTTTGGTATGTCTTGAGATAGAGGTGATACATTTTAAGAACTTTGTTCAACACTTGAACGAGATGAAATAAGATGAAAAGAAGCAAAAAACTTTTGATGTCAACGGTAACGTTTATTACGAAACAGGAAGGTTCGCAAGATTTTCATTGCCATGTAAAGGAAAGATGAAAGTAAGAACGATATTCATAAAGGATGATGCACAAATATTGTGGACAGGTCAAGTAAATGATTTTATATAAATTCCTAACGTTTTTGAATAAACAATCAAACAAAGTGATAAGTTCATTTATAAAAATTTGTTTTTGCATGAACGTAACTATGTGAAGAAACTTGCAATTATATGAAACATTGAAATGAGAGTAAACTGTCAAAGCTCAAAAAAGCTTTCTTTAAATTCTGAGGAAGTTGTCAATATTTAAAAAAAAATTCTTTGGAACCTAAAGGTGAAGAGGAATTTTTTAGAGGTGGCTTGTGATCTGTTATCAACAACGACCACAAGAATGAACGTTGAAGGCTTATTTGGTATCATATTTGTTTAAGTGTAGGTATCAACAAATGAGGTAAAAGATTAATTCTATCTATAAAAAAAGCTAAATCAAAGAAAGTAGTATTGAACGACCATTCAGTGATATGCTTCTTGTTTACTAATTTTTTCCATATTACCAACAGGTTGAGTACCTTTTAGTGTCAAGTCAACGTTAAAAAGATATTACAGTGGGTTTTTTTTGTTCGGAACATATTTAAGATTTTTTAGAGTTTTAAGTCACAAAATTTGATAATCCCTTAACGAATTCAAATTTCACGCCAAAATACCAAATAGACTAGGAAGCACTCATTTAGGAACATCGATGACTTTTGAAACTCAATCTACAATTGTGTTTTCTAAAGATGACCACACTGTAATCTGTCAAACGTTTCATCGGGACGGAAATAAACTTTCCTGTTCCAGTGCAAACACTTTTTAAAAATGAACGTTTCTCTGACTCCTATTTGTTGTCTATGACATCTAAAACAGGCGAATTTCCGACCAGGTTCTAGTTTTAGTAATTTTCTTTTACCAAAACTTACTGAAGAAGTTTGTAAAATTGCTCATTGTAGACTGTTTCTTACACAATATTGCAAAAATATTTCACCTCCTATGTGCTACGAAAATTAATTTTTCGCAGGGGGCCAGCCCGCAAAAGAAAAATTCACTTTCGCCGCACTTAAGAAACTACATAATTGTACGGAAATCGTTGTTTTGACTCGTGTGGTTGTATATTATTCGAATTCATCTCAGCATAGAAACTCCACACTCTTCAAAACAAAGATTTTCCGCACAAATATGACATCTACTATTACCGCTTTCTCATATCGACAAAAATTTTGCTAAATCGTTCAAGCTTTCGCTGCAAAAAAGCTAGGCCAAAAGTTATTCGCAAAATTCACCCTCATAAAACTAAAATTACTATGTCAACGACTGTGTTATCGTTCGCCATCCCAGCAATTACACATGTATACCCACTTTACGAAACATATTCGCATCGAAAATTCAAACATTTACTATACCTAACCATATAATACCATTATTCGCTTATGTGCACCGTCGTACACATACACAGCCATCTATACAATCTTCCATTATAAATAGAGTAAACAAAATGACAACAATCAACCAAACAATTTCCATAAAACACAAATTCAAATTTTAAATTAAATAATAAGTACCCTTGGCCGTTTAACAGTTCAACTCCCTATTCGTGTATATATTATATATAGTTATCCTCCCACATAACATCATCCACAACATAATATATCGCTTGTGTGTTAAAGTAATTTTATTTTAATATGATACTAGGTTTTTCGTACACATGGAAGTGTATTATGCTTCCTCAACCATAATTAATTTTCCAAAATTGTGGATCTATTTATGTTATGTTTGATGTGTTTAAAACCTAGGCAAAACCCTTCAAATTAGATTATTACACGGTTCATCATTTTATGTTGTTAACCATTAAATAAGTGCCGAAATATTAAAACATTTTCTCATTCATTTTTCACGGTGCCTGTACCCTTGCTCATATTAACTTATATGTTTCATAAAGTTAAACATTTTCGCACCCCAGTCCAAAGGAAAACACCATCAAATTGCGACTACACTAGTCAATTAAAATGATTTCGTGCAGTTCATTAAAGAGTTCATAAGCGCTGCTCTGAAGTGCACACGACAGATACACGCTGACTGACATTTGAAATGTTGATTTTTGCTGTTGGGATTTTGAGAATTTTTTTTCAATTTAAATAAAAAAATATAAAAAACGATATTCAACAGCCACTCGTAATGTTCTGGTAGCTCTCAAATTTAAAATCCCACTCAAATTTAACCCAATTGAATTGACAATTAAAAATGGAAATTGAATTTTTCCAATGATGGTATTTTTCGAAGAGATTTGTGGAAGTGATGCAACAGGGGACATTTATTTGAAAAATAATTAAAAAAAAAAAAAACATTGCTCATGTGTTCGACGAAAATGTTGTTTATCAATTCAGCGCTAAACTACCCGTGCTCGAGTTACATCCAATAGATTTATTTTTAATTTTTTTTTAAGTAAAAAAAAATAAATTCGGATACTGTTTTCTGTTTTAAATTGGACGTTGCAGCGCATCAAAACCTCAAATTATTTCTGAACATTTATAGACCTTCTTTTGAATTATTTTGTCAAAACCTAATAGTTAATCTTTCATGCAGGCTGCCATGTGTTAATGAAGAATCGTCATTCGTTTGCTAGACGAATAATAATGCAGTTACTGCACTTACTCATCTCAAGTTTTTTCTATCTTGTGAATTATAATGTGCTTTTTGAAATATTTTCAAGATCTACGAAATATCGGAGCTCTTTAACAAAATGAAATGATTTCATCAGGTCGATAGGAATCGCACAAAGCAAGAAAGAAGGTTTTTTTTTTAAATCTGAAATAACGAGCAAGGACAGATATCAGGAAAATGCGAAAGTTCCATCGTCATAAGTGATCATTCAGCTTGTTGAGTAGGGATCGTGGGTTTTTTCATCGAAGTTAGGAATATCTGTCATCGAAGTTTGACATATGTTCTACAAATTTTGCAACTACTTCAGCCGGGTCCCAGCATTTTGAAGTAGTTGCAAAAGTTGCCGCAGAAAAACATTTTTCTTTTTCTTTAATTTTGCAGCTTCGGGCGGGTGTTTTAAGTTTACAATTCTAGAGTCATTTAAGATTTAGTTGTTATGACAGCACTGAAAAACGTAACGTAATTTCGACTCTAAAATAAGTATTCGTTTCGTTTCAGCTGATTCGCTCATACAAACAGAACTTCTTTTACGTCTTTATACGGTGTTACGACTACCACGTGCATGCATGAATGTAACTATTTCAGCCTTGTAAACAAGTACAAGCACTTTGTTTGTATGAGTTAACCAGCTGAAACGAAATGAATAGCTTATTTCAGAGTTGCCAACTGTAATTGTCGTAAGTGGTAAACAATCTGGTCTGACTTTTATTTAACCTTTTGCATTGTGGAAAGATAAGATGAAATCTGGTTGATGCCCGTCTTGTACAGTTAAGAAGATTTTTTTGCGTCAACACATTTGATGAAACATAAATCCTCAGTTAACAGTTGATTCAATGGTACTAAACGCCATCTTCGAGGTTGAAAAATAGAAATCCAATTTGGAAAGAAGAGTTTTGCAAAACCGCACATTTCGTTTACGACCCGACTGAAAAGTGGCGAGAATCGTGGAGTAATGAGAACTTGCGGAACCAACACATCATTGACGATTCGACGACTAAGCTCAAGGGCATGGATCAGTCACGACAAAGTAGCCGTTTAAACCGTCTCAAATGGAACGCGAACACTTCACCGAATTGTGATTGCAGTGACGAGCCAAAACAAGAAACCACATAGTAAATGACTGCATCTTGAGGAGTTTTGATGGCGGTCTTCAGCAAATTCATGAAGTTACGCCTGCGGCTTCACCTCATGGATATCGATTTGTGATGATGGTCGAATTTTATGATTTTATTTTTCTTTTTCTAATTTGATTGCTTGACTAAGAGATTAGCCTCTGAATCTTGTTTTTACTGTTAAATTTTTTTGGTATTCATGTATGTAAATTCCATACGAAATAATAGCGTTTCATTGTCTGATATTGAACTACCAGATCTATTTGCTGAAGAAAGTTATCCCAAATAAAAGTTAAAAGAATATTTTTGCCAAATGGTTTTCCAATATTAAACGAATATCTCTACTCGCTTCAAGTTTCCATTAGAGTTAAAGTGGATTCTCTCCATCACGAACAACAGTTGTACGTACGTTCAGTAGAGTCTATTTTATAAATCCGGTGCCATGACACAGAATTGATTTAGCATCAAATCTTCAAACATTTTCCCAGAATTTCGAGGATTTGTCGTCATAGGGGCAAATCCACTAAACTTTGTCCTAGTTGAAATTGCTTTCGAATAATTTTCAATGCACGAATGTTGATGGAGTAATTGAATATATTCAGACATATTATTAGGTGTTTAACTTGCTCTATGTTAATTTCAGCATAACTCCTATCGTTAGAATGATTTGAAGAAATCTAACAGAAATGGAATTTTGATTGAGTGTACCGATTCATTGGTATGCAATATTGTTAGGTCTGCCAGGAACTTTAATAAAATAATATATCGGAATGGAATGAACAAACAATCATGTATGACTGAATCATTTCTGAGGATATTTCCACATTTCGGTGACATCAATTCAAGAAGAAATAGCAAGAGTCTCAGAGACCCGATATGTATTTACGGTCCTTAAACTGACACAAATAAAAGCATACCACTTTTATTTGGCAATGAAATGTAGCCCAGCATGAGCAGATAAAGCTCAGCGAAGGAAAAAAAAAAACAGCAAAATACACGTTCTACATAGTTTGATTACAACCTCAAAACGTATAATCATAAAAAAAGAACTCACTACACAGTCAATACGAAATAGTACGCATACGTTGTTGCCTGATAACATTTTACACGTACATTTTTCAGAAATTACGGGTTTGCCGTTGTCATAACACGGAGATTAGATTAAGCGATAAGAAACCGTCTTAAAACCCTAGCGAAATATTTATTCAAGCATTTTTATGTTATCAAAATCTGAATGTAAATCCACCAGTAATATAAAAATATACCAAACAGAAAAAGGAACCGGTGCAGAGTGAGGGAGGGAGTGAGAAAATACAAGTAGTAAAGTAAATTATGTTGGGAATGGAAATGCTTGGCTACACTTTGTAACACATTTTTTTTTGTTTGGTGTGAAATTGGAACCACGTTACTTTATTTGCTCGAAATGTGTGAATATTATACGCGATAACAGGTAGATTTGATAAGAGCTGATAAGAATGATGGTGCTGGTGTGTCTATAGAAGATATTAACATCGGCTAAAATGTTGCAACTATCAATCAATTAGTTTCACGAATTGGGACGTGACCTAGCTAGGGCTTGCAGTTTTGATTTTTTTAAATCCATCGAAGGGAAAAATGACATTTGGTGTTATCAGTATATGATAACGTCACAGACTTAATTGATACTGTTCGCAGAAATAATGCAGCTGTGGCTTATTCGTAACAATTTCATTGTTTCTGCATAATGAATGGGTAAATTTGGTCTGAATCCGACGCCACAAATGTTACGCAACAGGTGCACACCATGATGAGAATCTACAGACTGCCTTGGTGGATACGTCAAAAATTTCTATGAAAATATGAAATGACAAGTACCCGGCAAGTTATAATTAACTGCTCTTCGGAACTCTCGCTCTGATTATAACCGTCTATACTAACAACTTTTTGTCCCTGATCTATCTATCAAACAAATTTTTTAATTTCCGAATTTTTGCGCGATTTTTAATGATTGATTTGGGTGGAGAGCACCAGTCTCTGAACAACTGAACATGTACCAGTAGTCGGACAGCTATTATTCTTTCATTAATAAAGTTTGTTATGAATGAAAGAACAATAGCTGCCCGACTACTGGTGCATATCCGCAGACCTGTGTCACCTCACCACCCTAATTTTTCATTAATTTAATTTTCATTGTTTCTGTATGTACAGTACAGCGACTAAGTTGTCATTGCATATCTAAATCAATGATCAAAGTGTACATTTATAGATGTAGTGATTGGGTAGGTCAGAATTTACAACAAACTAATCCGACTTCATGTTCTACACTACGCTTTACTTACCGGATTCAACGGCATGATCATCTTTTTCCGCATCTTCTGGAATGATATTTTCCACTGATTTCAGGTTCATTTCCTGTTGCTTTAAGGCATTTGATATTATTAAATTGGCTGCTTTATCCGTGAGTAGACCCTGCTGAACACGTTTGTTTTTCAGATGATGCGGCGTGTCTCTGTCGAAACGATAAATAAAATGAAAATCGGCAACTCATCGAAACCATTCATTTCCCATTACCTTCTGTGTAGCTTAAGTGGCTCTTTCTTCGAATGGTCGTCATCTTCCGAGCCAATAGGCTCTTCTTCTTTTTCAAGTTCTTTTTCGAACAAAAATTCCACTTTCCGCTCGCTTAAATCCTTCAAAAGAATATTACGCATTAGTTTACAATATTGCCGAAATGGACATCGTTTCACTTACATCTGGATCAAGGTTTACATTATGCTCATCGTTATTATCGACATTTTGTGCATTGAAAATTGGTTCCTGTGACACGCTAGCCGAATGATGAATGTTATGTGAGCTGGACGTCGAAATGATCGAATGATCATGCTGCGCTTCTGCTATATTTTCCATTGTAGTTGAATCGATGACAGTTTTGGCCGATGACGGTTTTGAAGATGACTGTGAAATGAAATGTTAGATTTAACAAAACGTTGTCAACGGACTCGGTGCATTTGTATGTACCTCTTCTGATAAGGTGTCCAAATTGCCGGATTCATCTTTGGCGCCCTTTTCTTTGGCAAACAGTTTATGCGCTTTCAATTTCAGCTCTTTCGGATGTGGTGTATTTTGACGAACAAATGGTGTCTGCAAGCAAATAAAGGTCATGTCAATTCAATGCGGCTGAATTCGAATTTTGGTCTTTCTTTAAAGTTGAATACTAACAAAACTTACATCTTTATCGGTTCCCGAATCTTCGGAGAATTTGACGGAATGTGTTCGGGAATTCTCTTTTTCTTCGAAATTTTCGTAGTCGCTGCTGTTATCGTCTTGAATTGCTGTAAAAAGAAATACTTTGTCAGGTCGACTACCTTTGGGTTGAGTGAAAACAAAGGCAACTATTTAGCCCATGCGTCATTCTAAGATCCCTGTGCGAACGGGTTGAAATGTGAAATGGTCGTCGCAAGAAAAATTGAAAGATTATTAAGTTAGTTTTCTCGAAGGGCTTAAGGTTTGCTTGAATTAAAAAAGTAATTGGGTCGTCCCGCAAGGAATCTTAACGGTAAAGACATTCATTCGTGGACTTTACTTTCAATATTTGGAAGGAGGTTTTGAAGACACATTTACTGGTTGGATTGCTAATGTTATAAAACGTTTAAACGATCGATTTACGACAAGAAATATCGATCCTCTTGAACAAAAGTCTCCATAAAGATAGCGATGGCACTACAAGTTACGTATAGATATGGAAACCTAAAGTTGTGATAGCAATGTTGTTGTTGAGATACTATACACCAATTAATAATTATTGTTAAACACAATCTTCAATCGCTGTTGTTTTTCCCTTTTTTAATGAAATTTTAAACCGGAAAAACTTGTCGAAGTAAACAGACTGGAATGCTTGAGGCCTTGAAGAAATAACCCATTTCTACACAATCTACTAGGGGTGGTATTTTAGGTATATGAATCGTATACTCCACCTACTCCTTCTATGCCATCGATAAAAAAAATCGATATCCTCACACTGAACGAACTTCAGCAACGAACAGCTACGGTCTGGTCTTATTAACCACGGACCATAGGGATCAAGGATGAACACCCACAATCATGAAATTCTTTAGTTCTTCAGTGCGAGGAATAATTCAACAGATTTTTAGAATTCATTTCGCATTTCTAAGCATCGTGACCCAAACAACGTGATACAAAAATTAATTTCCCAAAAGCCCGTTTATGATTGGTGAATCTACAATCTAGATTCTATCGTCATACATGCTGCTTCTACATGCATCGTCACAGGCAAATTTTCAACTCGTAACCAGTCGAAGATCGACGCTTTAAAAACATGTACATGTGCGCAAACGTCCAAATTTTAGTACTTTTAAAGTGAATGAATTGAACTACACTCCGACACAATTTGTTTGAGGTAGACGCACAATGTATGAGGTATTGGTTGCATCTGGCTGTCTCAGGACAACTTTATTCGGAAATTTACTTGTTTTGTCTTCTGTCAGCGTGTGGTTGTGACAGAAGATGCACCCAAAACTTAGATGTTGCTATAAAATGAGTAAAAAGGTGCACAAGGTGCGGCATGGGAAAGACCTCTCGGAAGAGTAAACAGCAAAAGTACCACAATAGTTGTAGCACCATGGGCGGTATATTGATACTGATAAATTTGTTAAACAGACTATCAGCAGTGCAGAAGCAAACACTGTCAATCACCTTGCAAATACTTTTGAAAGCGAAAGTGTTTAACGATAAATTGCTCGACAACAACCACAAAAATATGGAATGAACTCCGGTTGCAGCTCTGTCTTTGAGGTCTCTGTCAGGACGAAGTATAAAATTTTGAGCCAAATAGTACCGAAAATAACGGAAGTTCTTTACAAACTGAATGTCTATGCTGCACACGAACCGTTTGTTAAAGGTTTAAACGAAACCACGGTTAAATTAGACATGTCACGCAATGAAGAATAAATCAAACTAAATTGAAATATCAAAATGCTTTGCCACACGTTAATCTCATGCAAAAATTATGCTAATTTTGGTTAAGAATAAATCACACTAGGCCACGCAGGTCGATTAGATCAGTTATGGTTTTCGGTTTGTTCTTAGTTGATACATCTTAGCAGTACAGTACAATGTAAAAGAATTTTTTTTTTACTCAAACCTTTCGACATGGACAATTCAAAGTCTGTTGAACTGAATCTTTGGTCGGTACGGTAGAGTATTCCTGGAATGTAGTTGATATGAGTGCCTTTGCAATTAACCAAATTCTGAATGGATCGGAAGTGATAAATTGTTTTTTTTAGAAACACTAAGCTGTG
Source organism: Bradysia coprophila (assembly GCF_014529535.1). Lineage (NCBI taxonomy): Eukaryota > Metazoa > Arthropoda > Insecta > Diptera > Sciaridae > Bradysia > Bradysia coprophila. Next base: position 6,548,499 of record NC_050737.1, read on the forward strand.
CATGTCACGTCGGCAAATGGGACAATAGCCCAAATTGATGTTGAAAGTGAGAGATGAGAATTCTCTCACATTGCTATTCGAAAAACGCCGAAAAAGGCCCGTGAATTGTCCGACCGTGTTTATTTAGCATTACGGAGAAACATTAAACATTTGGCATGAAGGTGCTCGTTCCTGTCTCTTATGACAAGTTTTATTGAACGAGTCAGTAGGTGAAAATAAAAATGAACTCGTCACAATCGCTGCAAGCCTGTTGTGCATTTACCTGGACTGGTAGGCTGATATTCCAGTTGAGGTAGAAGGAAACATGTCAGCACCTAAACAAAAATGTAACCGTTAGAGTACTGCCATTTTACCATTAATTCAGAAAATGGCTTTACCTGTTCACCGGTTCTATCATCCACTTCCGGCTGAAACATTAACAAAGGTTGGGCTTGATTTTCTGCCAACCAAACAGCCTTCAATTGCAGATTAACTAGAGAATAGGGTAGATTATGTAACTGGTTGCCACTAACGTCCAACACATGCAACGACAAGCAATTGCCCAATTCGGAAGGAAGCTTCTTCAGTTTGTTATCTCTTAAGCTAAGTACGCCCAATGAAGAACATGAACCAATTTCGATGGGAATATCTTCCAGAGCATTTCTATCTACATTTAAATTATTTAACTTTGTCATACGTCCAATAGAGTCCGGAAGTTTGGTCAAAAAGTTTTCGGTTAAAATAAGCTCTTGCATATTCTCACACCTAAAAACAAAATTTATTCGAAAAGTGAATTGACTGGATGCCACTTGGCTAATTCAATTTCATAAAAATGAACACTTACATTCCGAGTGATTCGTTAAGGTTTTCCAATCGATTTTGATCTAACTTCAATATGGTCAATTTGTGCAATTTCGATATACCATACGGTAATGATTCCAGTGCATTTTGCGATAAATGTAGGTCAGTCAAATTTTCCAATCCGCCAATTTCTTCCGGTAATTCTTCCAATCTAAAATGATTCAAATTATCGGCCATTAACGTTCCAGCCATTCAATGCGTTTAATTAACCGCAACGAACCGATTTTCCGATACGTCCAAACACATCAAATTAGTCAGCTGACCGATTTCTGGCGGCAAACGTTGCAATTGATTGTGGTCCAGCCAAAGTTCTTGTAATGATGGCAAATTACCGAGATGAGACGGAAGTACTTCGATTTCATTGTCGCCTAAATCAAGTCGTTCCAATTTCGTTAGCTTGCTAATGGATGCCGGTAAACTGCGCAGCAAATTTTCACGTAGCTCTAACGATTCCAGTTGAATTAAACTGTAAACAAATGAAACGCAGGAACAAATAAGAGTATGGTAAACAGAATGTGAAGGAAATAATAATAATTTTCGACTTTATAGAGGATGAAACCTATACCGATTTCCTGCAAGAGCCAATTAGTTTTCACACTGTGAACCCACAGCAGTGTTGCACACTTCAAATGGTGTCACAGGGGACTTATCAATAATATATTCTTGATGGTTGGTTTCCTCATGACAATACAAAATGATATCCTTTGTCCGTTGATAGCTGCTATTATATTTATGTCATATGCTTTCGTCAGAGGTCACCGTAATGACTGAACGTTGCATTACTAAAGCTTTTATTTTTCTCGGAATGTTTTTTCTTTTCACGTGAAAGACTCATTTTTCAAACTTTTAGTTTGTTCACAATTTACCACTTAAGACAAAGCATTTTTGTATGTAAATTTCTACCATGTCAGTGGCGAAGCGGATCGTCGCAAATGCATGTTTTCATTTTCTGTTTCTATCTTTTGTCCTTAATATCCATTTTTATTTCCAGAAAATTGAAATCTGTTTCAACTGTTGATTTACATTGAATGGGGTACATTAATGTTGCTGTAGCTGTTTATTAACAACTGAGAACTGACTGTGAAATGAAAACTCACGAGTGGTGAGATAGAAAAATGTTGCATTTTCATGAACATAACAACGTAAAGACGAACGGAATTAAACAAAAAGAAATAATTTTTTTTTTTCGTTGAAGAAAAAACAACGGAAATTGTACGTAAACATTTCGGTGTGTTGAGAAAAAAAAACACCGAAGCTGTAATAAGCGATTCTGACCTTGTCAAGTTCAAGATACAATCATTGGCTGTGTATCTCTATTGCGAAAAGAAAAAATAATTCGATTTTATTTCAGAAAACGAGCTCGATGAAATTATTTACGTGAAAGAAAAATACTGAAAACCCGGTAGGGGAGATTCGTCAAGGAAAGTAACATTATAAATGAACAGCATTTTATCAGATCGTCTAAGAGGATATTAATTACCAAACAAATTGATTCGATCCAACGTTGACGAGAAAATTTTGAAATAACGTCAGTTTACGTTGTGTGTAGTTATAGTTTACTAAACTGAAAATTGAATTAAAAACGGTGATGAAGAAATTGTCTATATACAAATGTGTGTATCGGTTACGTTGCGGAAATTGTGTTCTAGGAATTATAGGTTTACACATCGCGAGGAGCATATACATTCGATGTTTGAAAAATTTGAAGTCGAAGCCATGGACAACAATCACTGTTAACCAGACAAAATTTTCGCTGAGCTACGCATTAATTACATTTTATACATGGTATCATTAACCAAAACAAGTTTATCTTCCGCTGATGAAACAAAATGATTTCTGTTACCAAAAGCATGTAGAATCATTTCGCCATTTAGTACAACATATTCGGCGCTAAGGTTGATTTAATTATGTAAAACAATTTTGAAAGACTCTTTGTTCTATGATTTCTTTTCTAAACATGCCGTTACGTCACCATAAGTGATTTTGCCTATATTCAGCTATATTCGACTGAAATATTACATGGCCTCTTCATTTTTCGTTTCTTTTTCGTACTAGTAGGTGGGTTGAAGAACAAACAATTTGTTGTTAATTCTTCTTGCCTTTTTTCGAGTACAAATGTTATTGCCACCGCACTTTAAAAAGCCATGAATTTTAAATGGAAGATTTGGTTGCGATACATTTAAAAAAAAATTAGGCAAATAGTTTTCGTCTAAAGCCAATTTAAATTAATTGTACAGAGGATTGGGTACGGAGAATGTAGCTTCGAAAAAGGTCGAAAAGAAATTCAAATTAATCATCGTGGATGCTGCAAAAGAGTGGTACAGCTAGCATGAATACGCATCACTACTCAAACGAAAAATGAAAATAGCTTAAAAACACGAATTTCGAATTCTTTATCTTCATCTTTACAATGGATTCATGTTCGTGTGTTCTTTCACTTGCTTTATGGTGTTGTTGAATGCCGCTAATTCCATTGCCAAATCGCTATATATATGTTAACCACAGTGCTCTACGAGAGACAACAATATCGTATTAATTGACTCATTTTAGTCAACTCAGCGTATTGGAATGCAACACCAGGTCTTCATTCTTCTACGCAAACACTGCATACAAACAAGAAAGGAGAAGAAAAAAAAACCGAGCCATAACGTGTTTACCTCTAGAAAATATATCAACTGAAGTGAATCGTTTCTGATACATTTACTGAAGGCGATTCAGTATATAAAAGTCTCATCAATGACTCTATTTTTAATACACAGGAGGTAACGACATTTCAACAAATTATGTTCGTCGCTCGCAAAATACACAAGAAAATGTCATAATTATTGTAACTCGAGAAGACGAGCAGTGGTGAACACAAATCACAAGAACTAAACAGAAACACGATGAAGATATTATATTTGCACCGCAGCATTATGTAGCTCGATTGATGCCACCAATACTGTTGAAATTAGATATAGTGCCGGTACAAAAAAAAACTACAGCTACCGCAGTTTGTCATCACAAGTTCAAACATTTAAAAGATTTTCAAATGGTTTTCCTCGCTGATAAAATGCATAATGTCATGTTGCCTTGCCCACAAAATGTATTTCTATTCCAATTAAAATTTCCACCAATTAGAGTTCTAAACGAGTAATACCCAAGACGACTTTCATGATACGATTTCATCAAATTATTCCACATTTGTACACCGAACCCGAACATCATCCCATGTCACGTTGAGTTTGCAAAGCATTTTTCGACGCTGTCATGCACACGAAACGTTTTTATGGAAATTAGTCTGAGGTATGATGAACCTAGGATTGTTTTACGAGTAATATGAAAGTTTTTTGTCGAGCACTTTTTTGACTTAAACAAAAGATTTAAGAATGAGATGTTCAACAAAAATGTTGTGGAATTGCTTTTTGTACTAAATTGCAAGGAAAATTGGGCTAAAGTATTACAAATACTAACTTAGTGGAGAGAATAAAGACCATTTGGTTCAGATAAATATTAACTTTCAGAAAAGCTACGCCTTTGCATTGTTGGTCTAGCTTATCCATCTCAAGATCTAGGTTGACTGATAACGAAAATGCTCCGTTGGAAAGGTATGCTGTAGGTAATAAAGTTAAGTTTCATAATACAAATTTTGTAACGATATTTGTTACACAAAGTCCGCGAAATGAAGCTAGCAATAAGTTCGAGGAAAATTTTACAAAATTCTGTGTGATTAGAGTCAGGGCCTATTTTTTGGAAAATTGATTGCTAAATCTGCTGAAATGTGTAAAAAGTAAATGTTTAAGCAAATTTTGGATAAGCAATATTCATCAAATTTAGCAAATCAATTTTTCACAAATAGGCCCTGATAGAGGTCATATTACAGTAAATACTTTCCAGTCAGCTATTTGATTTTTTTAATGTGCAAATAAGCCCAGTGGAACAAAATTGCACGATTTCAACGCTGAATGCTTTAATAGGATTCGGTTTGCCAATCATCAGATGAGCGCATTGCATTCCGCTAACATTTATCTAACATCAAAAACATGATTCGTCATCAACGAAAGGCTTTACAACAAAAGAAAAATTGGTGAAGTCAACAAACCGAGAATTTTAATTGAAATATCATTTTATTACAACAGAAATTGATGTTGAGCTGAGCAGCACAGAAAAAAGTGCTAACAATGCGGAAACGCGTTTCTTTATGAAATTAATTTTCCAAGAAGCAAAAAAATGGCGAGAGAAAAAAGTTAGCTCAAAACTTCAGTGTCGACTTTTAGTCCCGTACGAATTACAGCTGGCTTTAAGGATTAATCGGTATTTTACAACACATGTAATTCGGAGAGGGAAATCTGTGGATGTAGCTGCCGAATTATACGAATAACTTCGGAGATATGGTCATTATAGACTGTTTTTCATACGTATAGGATCGCATCTACGTATCGACTGGAAAGCCGTTATGAAATTAGAAAATCCCTGATCGAAATCGTAAAGAAATTGAAATACATTTTGTGTTACTATCTCCTCTGTATTAAAGATTTTAATGATTTTGACGAGCGAAAGGAATCAAGTTTTTCAAAATTGGTTAAATGGATCGTCAACCAGAGCCCTTAGAGTAAAACGAGCTACTCTGCCGTAGAATATTAGATGCCGCTCCTTCCATATAACCCAAATGAACGTGATTATGTTTTCATAAATGTTTTTCCGTGGTAAATGAATCTAGATAACAAACTGCAACACGCAGATTTACTGGAGTTGTGTTTCAATATTCAGGTGTACATAAAGTATGATGTACTTCGTACAGTGCGAAATTTCTACGACGTACACTTGTGATAGGTTTAACTTTAGAATGTATATAAATCTCGCTATACAAGCGTTTCGTACGGGGCTAACAGCGATCTGCTACGTTTTCAACTGGTTTTTTCTTCGTTTTCAGATAAATAAACAAACAAACTTTAACAGAAACAAGTGCAATGTATTTTTAAATTCAATACCGGTACGTTTATAATTTGCTGCTTTTATTCATATTTGGTAAATCATATAGGTGTCATGTCTTAAGCATACATATACGCTGTGTTTGCAGTTCATTAAAAAAAACTTAATGAAATCTATATTTGATTGTCATGCTTTGACATGATGAATGGCATGAATTACATGCTAATTAAGTTTAGTTATTGCTACAAAGAACATTTTGTAACAAACAACAGCCAACAAATGAAATTAGTATGTACGTACGAGTCGGATTTTTGATCACAATCGAAATATTTGCAATAATTATGTGGAGGTCATTAGTACGTCATCTACAAAAAAAAAAGATTTTGATTCATTCTGAACTAAATTACCCTGAATCTTTCGCATCAACACTTGTCGGATAAACTGGAGTCTTTAATGAACAATCAAACGACCACAGGCTGTATCTCATTAGATCAACGGTATGTGAACGAAATGTTTGATTACATTTTTCCAACGCCAAAGTAATAACATTTTTCCAACATTCATCCACATACATATCAAAACATACTTGCAATGTAATTTTGAAAACTTTAATTGAATGCTTTGGCTATTTCATTCAGTTTGCAATATGAAAACAACATAGGGAAGAATTCGGAATATATTCCGAAATACATGGGTGGAACTCATAACCGTTCTACCTATGACCCAAATTGTTTATATTTTCATAGATATTTCGCAAGAGAAATAAAATAGACTGAGAGTCCATGTGCACATATCAGTCCCTAAGCGTTCCGATATGCTTAGTTGGCAGGCGTTGTAGATCAACCAAATCGGTACGAAAATGAAGGAGTGCCTCCCACTGACAGAAAAGAGTTAAACATTTCTACTGCAGCGGGAAACTGAGAATCTAAGTAATCTGAAATACCTGACACAGCTGTAGGCCTCACACAAAAAGTACAGCTGTGGAACAAAATGTAGCTTAACTGTAGACAAAGCTACAGTTTTTTAAAGGAGAGTTTAAATTTTGATCATCATGTGACACGCATACATTCTGACACGAACTATGTTCCTTTACGATGTAAATTGGCTGAGAAACATACTAGGGCTACTTTCACTTAACGGTAAGGGACTCCTATCGCTCAAAGACAAACGTTTTGATTTTACTCTCTTAGGTGCAGAAGAAACGATGCATTGATGTGTCGATATTTCGAATTAATCCAAAACAGCGTCACAATATTGGTCGAGAAACGACAACAATCTCAATTAAAATGCAGCATAGGATTCGAAACCTCGCAGGGAATCATTATACATCTAGGCTCTCCGCCAATAAACCAAAATGCGAATATACTATACATGAGTCCACTTTGTCAGGAGTACACGTTTTCCATGTCATTTTTCCAGATTCTAAAATTAAACATTTTCAATTTTGCAAACTCCTTCCGAAATGAAAATGCAAAATTTAATGTCGACAATATGTATCAGTTGGGTTGAGATTCTTTTGCAAAAATGGAAATATTTTTTCGTTCGTTTTTCATAGACTACACTACACTACATTTGTACACTCATTCTGTATACACAGACCCCACGCACATGAAGTAGAACCTGTGGAACTCAACAGAAATATTTTCAATTTAATTTCAGCAACTGCATCTGAAATATATTTAACTAACTTGGAAAAGAAAGTTCGCCTATTTGGAGGATTGAAAATTGGCTGCAAAAACAATTTTCCATAGACGCTTTCATTAAGAAGTTTTGCGAAAAAGTTTCACAAAAACATTTCTGCTTCGTCAATTGTTCTTCCTTTTTCTCTTCTTTATGCTGAAGCGCGTGTATATATATCGGTTAATTAGATGTGGATGCAATCAGAAGAAGGTAAATCTTTCGGTGAATACGAGCTTTTTAGGCTAAAATTTGTTCATCAGACCGAGGCTATAAAGACAATGTTCGCCTTAAAACTACCAAAACATCACATTGACACAATCAACCTCCTATAAAAGTATCGAGTAGAAAATTCCTGTAATTTTCATTGCGTAAACACACTGTCTGCGCACATCAAAGTGATGGAAACGTGCAATAGTTATTTGTTAACCAAGGGGAGAAAATAGGAAACTTCACCAAGCGCAATTCGCTCAAGGTGGAATTTCCTATTTCTTCCCGAGGTGAACGCAACATTTTTTATGAAAAATCCGCATCTTTGACCACTTTGAAGAAACTAAAATAAATAGCGTGAGTTAGTATACTACAGCCAGTTTAGGTGAGAAAATGATCATTTTCTCACTCAATATGGCTGAGCCCACCATAGTATAGTAGAAAATGAATATTTTTTCACAAAAATGGCGCCTATCGTCATTCTGAGAACAAAACGCTATTTTCACAACGCTTCATAGTGGCAAAATAACGATATTCGCATCGCTAACATGAAAACATAATTAAAGGACTGACATGCATATTGCAATTTTTATCGCCACTCTTTCCAATGATTACAAATTTTACAAATTTAGAAAATTGAAACTGACGCGAACGTTTGTCACTGTGTATGCTGCAATCATATTTTCCCTATAATTTAATCGCAGGAACTGTTATGTCATTTACGATTAAGTGGTGTATCGTTTATCAATTGTTCTGATTTGAGTTGAATATGATTTAAAACTGTTTGCTTCTTAACAACGTTTAATTGAGGTGTAAATGTAAGGGCAATTTAGTAATGATGATGCGTTGGAATGAAGTCCTTTCATTACTCAATTAACTCCAATTTCTTAGTTCAATAATTTGAGTTTTAGTCAAAAAGTGTTCTCTGTGACCGTTCTTACTATTATTGCCTAGTTCAGGAGACCTTCTACATACAGAAGATCAAGTATTTGGTCCTGATACTCTAATTTTTGAGGTCATTTGTTAGAAACCGATTTGGTCTTTTAATGTCAACTGTCATTAAAAACGAGTTTTACCAAAAAGGTCAGGTGAGGTAGTTTTAGGAGAAAAAAAAAAGTGGAATTGAACCCGCTTTCATTCAAACCTGTCATGTTAGCTATCAGCTAACCTTAAACTTATACTTAAAATTTCGAAACAATTTTTTCAGATAAACCTGGCAGGTTCAAATTAAACCGCTAAATTCAGTTTTCAAAGTAGTTCAGGGCAAAATTAATCGTATCATACTCTGGTCTGTTATTCCCAGCTATAATTTGATTTAGATAGACTCGTAATTTAGGTGCATGGTGTTAAGAATCACCCTCAACCTATTCCGTTTTTAAGCAGCTGGTCTAACTGTTATCAACAACGAATTGATGAGAATTCGTTCATAAGTGTGTTTAAGTTAACGAAGTAAAAGATTATTCATACGACGGAAACTTGCGATACACTGGTAGTGTGTCAAAGTTTGTATAAATGAGAGATTAAGTTATCTGAGATGTAAACACATTCTTAATTGTTATATTCACGGGTAACGTCTTATGAAACCGAACAAAGTTTCTTTAGAAACATGGGTTTATTTCTAAGAAACCAATCAAATCAATTTCGAAGAAAAAAAAAACGATTTTTTTGAAATATTTATGATGATAACACATGGTCAATGATTAGGTCAACACTCTATCAGGTGGAAAAAAAATGAAGATGAAAAAACTAATGAAATAAAACAATTTTATGGATCATTAACAAAGTAAAGTGCTCGGTACTATACGAAAATTCAAAGCACGTTTTTAGTGATTTTATTTTGGTATATTTTGGATCAACATTTAAAATAGCTTTTTAGACGCGAAATAAATAGGCCAAAGAAAATTTACTTCAATTCACTTTATTTTAACGCTCTCATATTTTCAAATCCACATTCGTGGTTACCATGTTTATCTTAAAGTTTGTGTATACGCCATTTAATAAACAATAAAATACTTTTATGACTTAACCGATTGTTATATTTGCTGAGTCGAAATTTATAAACGTATGAGAGGTTTAAATTGTAATTCTTTATATTGCGGTTGCGATACTTGTTGTGTACTTTTATGATTCTTTATGTATGCATGTTCGTTTATTTGTATGCTCATTTTGTTGCAATTGAGAGCTCATTATGAATTAAATTAAATTTAAAATTATAAATAAACGGAACGAAGCATAATCTAACCGACAATACGGTCCAAAGAAACGGACGACAGAAGAAGAATCAAAATCAATTTAACGTTTTTTTCTTGTCAAAAGAATATTTTTGCATTTAACTATTTCGTGACTGATAGACATATGTCATTATAACATATATCCACTTTACTTACCACCCAAAATCATCCGGCAGTGATGTCAACGACATATCATTCAACCCTAATACTGTTAGACTTTTCAATTGTGAAAATCCAACGGGTAATCGAGGTATGGGATTTGAACTGAAATCAGCTACTTGAAGACTAGCCAAGTGTTTGATGTCGTCGGGAATGTCAGCGATATCTGAAAAAAAAATTGAAGAAAAAAGATTGAGTTAAGTGAATGTTTTACTTCTTTTTCGAAGTGAATTTTCATTGATTGGGTATAATATTAAAGTGGGTGGTGCTATTGAACGATTCGACCTTGGAAATATGCATGAGTTGTACGCTCTGCAAAATGTTTTCACGATTCGTTACATTTGCCTTGTTGACAACAACTTGTTCAACTATTTTAATATGTCTAATTAAATCGAATTCCACTTCAATTCACATTGTTTATCCAGAAAATACAGTGACTGCCAGACATTATTTGAAGCACTTTTTATATAACAAATAAAAGAAACACAATCGGGACATACCAATAAACTTTCGTATCGCAGACTTGTTATTTCGCGAAAACAATCTGCGAGGCGAAGATAAAGTAATGATATTGATCGATTAAAATGCCGTATTTTCATATTGTTTACGGTTATATTATAGGCCATCTTTGGCGACCCATGGTGCCTCAATACACACAACACTCTAACGTAGACTTTTGCTACTGAAAATTGCAAAACATGCAAGTGGTCCCTCGTTCATATCGACAAAACAACAGATCCTGAAGTACAGTGATGCATGGACGAGTTGTTAATTATGAACCAAGATATGAATCATCTGAATACTTTATTTTAAATGCGACAAAAAAGACTGCTCACAATTATGGCGCAGCCGGTAAAACATCGATCTTTTCTCAAAAATTAAAAACTACAGTAAATTAATATCATCGATCTTCTTCTTCCCTAATGTTCCCAAAATACAAGCAGCCACGTTGAATTGCAATGGAAATTCTTTGCAGAAGGTATTCTTTCGATTTTACCTCACCCGTTGCCTTTTTCATTAAAGAGCCCAATTTATCAATATCAATTTATCTTCGTTTCCGGACCCATGCAACCTAAAGTCTCGAAAGCAAGTGAATTGTTTAGATGCTTTGAAGGAGGGACCACTTTCATTTTTTGTGATTTTTAGTTACAAAAATCGACCCCTGTGCCCGTACGGTGTTGTATCGAGTGTATTGAGGCTATTTCGCCCATGGCTGTATCGCCTGGACATGAGACAATTTAATCGCCACTTGAGGGGGTTTTGATTTTTGTTTTTTACACGTTGCCACAAGTGCTGTTGTCAAATTTAACGTTTTTATAGGAAGGTTACGCAGATTGCTTGGTGAAAAAGGACTTCACCTTGCACAAAAAGACCCTGGACTGTAATTGACACACCATGAATCCCCGCGCTTAACCCTACATAGTAAACTCATACTATACGAGTTAATCTTAATCTATTAGCTGCGGTAAAAGAAAGCTCAAAAAAATCATTACTCTGTCACTAAGACGTAATGATTCGACAAAGTCAATTAATAGTGCAGCGGTTAGAATGCCCTTTCGAGTTCCTATGTCTTTAATTACATTTGTTTATTGACCCATTTAAAGTGAAAAATCCAACCCGCCCGGACATGTACCGAAATAAATTCTCATAATACAATCCAGTAATTGAGCTCAAGATTCAGATTAGGATTATTTGCATTTACATATGACCCAATTATCTGTACTTTCTAATTATAATAAATCTCAGTCTTACATAAATAAGCAAACGATAATCCAGTGGAATATAAGCTTAAATTGCTAACCTACAAGAATCGAGTTGCTTCAACTTAAGTCGTAAGCTTCTTTGAAATTGAACTTATCATTTTGTCATTACAACATTACAATGTTCGAGATGAAAATTTTGAACCTTCAATTAACGATTACGTTGCGTCAATTTCCATAAACAATAACAATAATATTGTGTCACGTGAAATAAATTTTTGATTATTCATAAGAAAATAAATAGATAATCACAAACGAGCGAGCCTTCGCATATCATTTTAAAATAAACGTTAATAAAACGTGAAGCAATTTGCGTTTCTTTTACTGAACATCGAAACTGTCGACAGTATCTACAAAGTTTTTTTTTCTTAAATAGAGTTCAGTCAATATCTCAACTAAATTATATATTTGTTGGTCATTGACAATTTTACGTTCAATATTACGATTTTATACAGTGCCCTTTGTCAGTAGTATAAATTACATAGAGAAAAAAAAATATTGTGGAAAAAACCTCAAGTTCGAAATGGAGTCAGATCAACAGTCATATTGAATGTTTGAATGGAAAAAGAGTACTTTCTTGTCACTCAAGTATTTATGTATTTGCAACAGTCGATTACATTAGTTGCCAGGTATGTATAACCATAATAAAATTGTGTTATTGTGGTACTACGTTTGTGGTTAACAGTAACTGTATAATTGAATTAAATAAATAGAAGAAGAAAAAAAAAACCACTCAAACAACTACGTCTTTCTGAAGAAATTATCACACACCGTGTATATGCGACGTTGTTCTCTTTAATCGAAGGTTGTAATGTGGTCTTCTCGCATTGGTTTAATTAAAATAGTCGAATTCATAAGGGCATCATAAATAAAATGTTAGAAGTTCAAACGTAAATGTTACAATAAAATTTGACCTTAACCATGTGCTAATAAGACATAAAAAAGGTGCGGTACATAAATTGAAATTTTAAAACGGTTTTTAGTACAAGTTGTTGGATGATCGTTCATTTTGAGATTGTGGATATGTACGCAGCGTGTATATCAGGGCCTACTTTTTAGAAACTTTTAGAGAAAATCGAGAAATTCGAGAAATTTCAAGAAATTCAAGAAATTAGTTTCCAAAAAGTAGGCCCTGGTGTATATATAGGCTTTAAGGCAGAAACATTTGAGTCGGATTTATTACGCTAAGTCGTATTGGAGATTTGCGGGAATACGTGTGATGTTCAAATTTTTCCAACAAAGAAAGTGGTGACAGGAGAGTGTAGTGAGCAAAAGTTCTTCATATTTATGTCCGATATTCAAATTTTGCCAATATAGAAAGTGGTGTCGTTATTGAACGTGAAAATCGCGAATATGTCAAGAATGGTCTATGAAAGCAGGAGTTCCCATCGATTGTCCCTAGCAGCTATTAACAGTGATCGAGATGAGTCAATCACTCTAAATTTTGGAATTTCCAAACGTGAAAACCGAACGGGGGGGTTTTATTCGAAAGAATTTTTAACTAAGCCTCAGATATGATCTGTCTAGTTACAGCCAGCCATAGAAATTAAATTTCTAGCGATTTAAATCCAATTCATTTTATTCATTCCATCCCTGTTTTTGTGTATATTTTTCAATTTGGGAATTGATATCGTTGTAAGTCCAACAGAATTAAGAACACAATGGAATTATGACTGGCTGCTATCATAAAATTTTCTAAACGGCACGACTACAACTAATAAAATAAACTCCTCTAGCTCCATGTCTGATGAAAAACATTCCTTATACAGTGTACCGTTAAGGATTCAAGTATGATTAACCTAGTCGAGGTTAGTTAATCATTTACGTGATATGCATAATTATTCACTAGAAATAAACTGCGAACGGAAAAGCCGATTTTGAAAGTAAACGTATTGGTATTTCCTATACATCAACCCGGTTTGATGTGTAGTGTCTCTCCTGAGTTTATAATCGATAGCATGGACACTGTCGAGTAGAAACATTTACAGACATAATATCGAGAATCAAGGTAATAATTAATTCATTTTGTTGCGTGCATATACCAGCGGATAACAACGAAATACCATTGCACACACAGCAAATTCAATTAGAAAAATATGTGGATTGATGCAACAACTGAAGCACCCAGTCAATTCCATTTTATTCTTTCTCTTCTTCACATTATAACATTCCACTGGAGAGTATTCAATTTTTCATTTTTCATTATGTTGTCGTACAGCATTCAATCATTGCATGAGAATACGAATACGATAAATTTAATTAAACGACATGTTAGATCCATTTATTCAATGGAACCCGGTAATACACATACGTATGAATTATTTAGGTTCGGATGATGAAGTAATATTTTTGAAAAAAGTTTTGAAGACAACTCAGAGTGATTAATTCCTCAGTGAGATGTATTTGCATTTAAATTCAGTGTTTTTCAGTTGCTCAATCTATTTAAATCGAAGAGATTTTGTTTTTAAAATTAAACAAACTGACGACGAATATTCGAAGGTTTAAATATGGATAAAGATCTCCTAACAATAGAAGGAGTGATGTAAACTCTTGCATTCAAGCATCAAAACTGGTCTGGTTTTTATCGGATGTCAGTGCTACTGAAAGTCAAGATAAAAATAATCGGAGTTACTCAGAGTCAGTTTTAGGATATACACAACCGAATACTTAAGCTTGTAGGACTTGAGCAAATACATAATGTCAAAACTATTTCATTGGGAGAAATTGAAATTCTAGAGCTCCTAGAGTAATCCCAAGGGCATACAAAATGTAAAATCAGAGTGAGTCGTCGACAAGTACAACAGTTAATGTCACACAAATTTATGTCTTGTTTACCAGCTGATCCAGTCATACATCCTTTATTATGTGTGCTTACACGGCTTTATTACTACCTCGCGCGTGTGTAGCTATGAAACCCGTACAAGGGCATAAGCAGTGTTTTTGCTTGAGTGAACCAGCAGGTAAACAAGATGAATCAAGTTTGGTTGACAATATCAGTCGGAGAAATATAGATTTCGGGATTTTTAGAGATATCATCGTTTCTCTAATTCTCTAAATTGATATTTGAAAATGAGAGAATACAGAAAGACGATAAAAACGATGAAGTCTCTTAAAATTCCGAAATCTATATTTCTCCGACTGTAATTTATAATTGACTTTCTTAAAGTTGCACAGAAGGCTTTCCTTGATAGTACTGATGACGTGATGACGAAAATCAGTGAAAGCACGTAGGGCTTGTGCTGTCACTAATACTCGCCTTTTTAATAGCAATACTACAAACAATACACATTCATCGTATAACAAGGCCCCATTCAAAACTTTGGTTGATTTTTTTAAGGTTGAAGATTGGTTGATTTTAGCCAATTTTAGGAAATTTTAGGAAGTTTTACAAACCAATTTTTCAAAAATAGGCCCTTTCCATGTGGTTTTGGTCGGTTGGTCAAAATAAAACGACTAAAACAAATCATCCATACATCATTTTGACCAATGACCTTTAATTTAGACGCTATATTTATGGTACATTTTGACTCAGCCACTATTAACTACAGAGTGTGTGTTGTTTGTATTGATGCTATTTACTGCCTTTGTTTGTTTAGAAAGGAAAAAGTTTTTTTTTACTTAAGTCAATCATCCTCCATCATTTTGATTGAGCGGAAGAAAAGAAATGTCCGTTTAAGGTATAATTTTATCAGTGACTGTTTGTCCGCAGATCTTATTGATGTTTCAATAAAGTCCAAAGTTTAGATTGCATCAACAGCAATTTTCACAAAAGAGAAAATGTTCGCCTAATACTATTACAAAGCAAAGAATCGCTTTTCATCAACAATAATCCGTCTATAGAATAGAATATATTGTCCAAGTATATAAAGCCAGTCGCATTGTTATCACAATACGAGTGCCCGAGGTAATCACGAGCATACATGCATACAACAGTAAGCCACGCGCCTTTTCTAAACTCATTTTCTAAATTTAATTCTTGTTTTTATTTCTCCATATAATTTTATGTACTGAAATTGAGAATGAAATTGATTTGAATGTAATTGCATTTCCATTACAATTTTTTTTAATCGATTTCTTATACTTTAATGACTTAATTGAAAGTTATAATTTGAATGTAAGTTTTTAATTTATTAATTTCATGAAATAAAATCGTCAAGTTGCGCCTCTTTTTATGGCATGTAACGTTTTTTTTTTTTTTTATCGAAGGCAGTTATTAATCGAATATGCAGACTCATTTGAGATTTCACGATAGAAGAATCGAGAATTACAGTGACAATAATCGAAAACTGAAAAGTAATAACCACAGTCTAGGCTAGAAACCCTAGAGACTGTGCCATTCAGCTAAGCTAGGAATAGGAAGTGTACCAAAGGTGTGACTCTATTCACTCTATTCACATATATTTTTTGTCGAAGTGTCTAGGGGGTGCAGTGTACGCATTCGTTTTGGTTTAAAAAAATCTCATTTACTTGAACATTAATAATCGCACGATATTTTACTTTAGTCAAAAGTTCTGTGTTGTTATTGATAAAGACTGTTAAAGAGTGCAGCAAAAATAGTTGAACAAAGCAAAAAACCAACCAGGTTAAAAAAAATGTGGAGAATTGAAAGACTGGTAAATTTTTCAGAATCTACTCACAGATGTAAGAATTAGAGAAGAAATTTTCGTCTGCATCCCTTCGACCTCAACGATTGAACATGATGCGAAATCGACTACGATCATCGGGGTCAGTATAACTTGTAAATTGGAGAGGAAACACTTAGCGTCATCTAATCACGTTTAAATTTCTCAGTATCAACAGCAGTGTTCAACCCAACTTTGCAATTCATACAAATTCCTAACATTCCAATGTTGAAACTAAAGTATCAGTCCGACACAATGAACGAAGATTAAACGATTCAAAAGTTGCAGAAGTTGTATTAAATTGACAATGGTTCTACATTCCATGTCTCATGTATACACCCATTTAAGAGCCTGGATTTTCCTCAACTTTTCATTATAACTTTTGAGGACAAACACAGTTTCCAGCGAATGTTTAAGAAGCAATGAAAACTGTTCTGTATTTTAGTTAGTGTACTGCAATTATTCCACTTGAACTATTTACAGTAATTACCTACCTGTGTTCAAAACTTTCAACCTATTACTAACAGGAACAGTTTTAGGGATCAATGTTGTTAAGCTTTCATCGTTCACGCTTAACTGACCAATAAATATCAGTGAGGCTAATAAGAGAGCATCGATAAAATGTGCAATTGAGCTGTGGCTCTAATTTGTCATGGAATTAATTTCTCGTCGAATTAATCAAATTAAGCATGAACACAATATTATGTAATTAAAACATCTGAATTGTTTTATTTGCGCACACATATATGTATATGTGCATAATACCAAAACCACCACCAAACTATAAATTAATCATTCGGAATCATTCAACAATTTTCGAATTCGATTTCGCTTCTGGCGGTGATATGAAAATATGCTAACCAAAAATTCCGAAAAACAAAATTTAGTTTTTTTTTCTTTCTCTGTCTCTCTCTCTTTGTTTCGCTTTCGCGTATTTATTTCATTTAAAACACACGCAAATAATAATTATTCAATAATATTGATATAACTTTTCATGTGTAGTGTGTTTGTGTTTTATGGATTTAAAA
Source organism: Bradysia coprophila (assembly GCF_014529535.1). Lineage (NCBI taxonomy): Eukaryota > Metazoa > Arthropoda > Insecta > Diptera > Sciaridae > Bradysia > Bradysia coprophila. The sequence continues at coordinate 6,565,937 of NC_050737.1, forward strand.
AAAAAAAAATTCTGAGCCACTTCAAACATACGAAATTCTGCATATAGATTTTTCTTTTGTATATACCATATAACACGTAACAACCAGCCGAAAGGTCTAAATTTAATAATAAAATCGAAAATAATAAAAAGAAAAAAAATTCATAAAATATTTCTTATCCAAATAATGTTTGATATTGAAAATTGAATGATAATAACATATTTCACATTGACACCTTTTGAGCATTCATTAGTGTAGGTGTGTTGTAGCCCGCAATTAGTCAAGTGTATATCGTATATACGTTTTGTTGAGGTATTATATCGAGTTAAGTAAACAAAATAAGTACACAGAACGCGTTATCTCCTAAAACGAATATTATTTCAGAAACCTGCGTTGGTACATACTATTGATAGTGGTCTTTTACCCTTTATCAGTTAAATATTGTCACCGAAGTAAAATAAACTGTAGAAATATATGACACTAGTGGCTCGGGTCTTTTGACCAACAAAAATATTCCATTCAATGAAATTACTAAAGAAATGAATGTAAGCGGAATGTATATCTGTAAAACAAATTTGTTAATGGTTGAAATTTCCAACAAAAAAAAGTCTGGAGTCATTCGAATGGAACGCACGCAATCGATAGGAATAGCAGTAAAGAGAGCACGCCTTTTCATTCGATTTTTTTTTGTTAAATTGGATTGTACAACTGCAGCGTCCGAAATGTTATTCAGTCGATTGTATGGGGTCATTTAGCTATGACGTCCAAATAATTTCCTTCTCGCAGTCTTCGAGCCGGAGCCGATTTCAATACTAGTTAGGAATAGTGCATTAGTTAGACAGGCAAGTTATTACAAATCAATTTTTTTTCAAAATTTTCCGATCAATTTTACGCCAGCGAAAATTCGAAGAAGTTTCTCATAAGAGCACGTTGGTTAGAGTGAAAAAAAGATATCCTTCTCTAGCCAACGTGCTCTTATGAGAAACTTCTTCGAATTTTCGCTGACGTAAAATTGATCGGAAAATTTTGAAAAAAATTGATTTGGATTCTACTCCATCATCCAATATTTTGTGGCACTCAAGAGTAGAAAGACAGATTATTCCGTTTTTTTAATAACTTGCCTACGGTCACTGGGTTATTTTTGGTTGAGGCATGTGGGAATGTTGTATTTCGAGCCAAAGGCGAGGAATATATCCCACATGCCTCAACAAAAAATGTCAGAGTAAGACAGTACGGTACTTTGTTGTCTTGCGGCCAGCAAATGCGAAAAACTGGTTTTTGCTGGTTTTTGTAAGACAACAAAATACGTTTTTCACCTTTCGACCCACCCTCGTATTCGGCCTGGCTGCTGTCGAGGTCATGATTAAACAGTTTATCACTTAGTGTGGGTCGTTCTTCCACCAGTTTTTTAAAACTGATTAAATTACCGAAATCACCTAATTTATTTACAAAATTACCGAAAAGTAAGTTCAGTAAATTCGTGCAGGGAAGGAACTCTATCATATTACGAGACGTGGTTGTACATTCGGCTAAGTCGACATCATAAGTGGAATGAATCGGATTGAAATTGTTGGATCTGTATAATTCCACGGTTGCATTTTTTTTATTACAATTTATTTTGAGACTTGCGTCACGGTTGCTGTGCTACCGCGGGCGCATGATAATTAATAAACTACAAAAACGCGCAGGTGATGTTTTTTTTTAGCTTGTGTACTTTAAATTCCTAATCGAGCCTATTAAAATTCGCAACTTTGGTGTAAATGTAGCAGCAGCATCGTTTGCGATTTGTTTGTTTTCAAGGGTATTTATCCGGCTATTAAGCTTTACGCTATATGGCGTTTCACATAGCACTGAATATGGACTTCTAAATTTTCAAAGAATTCGTATTTATTTACTGTAAATATTCCTGTTGATTTTGTTTGAAAAGCTGGTGCTGCCGGCAGGATTTTAGAAAATCAATTCTCTTGAGGGGGGATTGTAATGAAGCTTAAATTAACAAATGAAACGTAAATAAATGTTTCGTGGAAAATTGAAAATGTTGTGACATTTCCTGCCATAATTGTTCGTAGGTGATTGTGACACAAAGGAAGCAACCAATTTCAATCGTCCGCATTCAAAAGTTTCGAATTCGATCGATTTTATTTCGTTACAGAAGTAAACAAGTACACGTGGCCAGGTGTCAAAATATTTTGGTAGAGTGAGATCGTTGGATGTACACACCAATTCCGTATTGGTACAATAGAAATTCCTCATGCTAGTACGTTACGTATTTGTTGGCAAATATTATTCATCGTCTGATTCTCAGTGCTCATCATTAAACCATTGCACACAAAACAATGAAAAGCGTAGTAGAAAAATTGTAAACAAGTCGACAGAGAGTTAGACCAGAATATTATAACGTCTCCACGGAGGGCTTACACAAAATATAGTCCACGATAATGAAGTGAGCACGCAACAAAGTTGATGAAAATATCACACTAACATCGGTCGAAAACAGTCCAACTGTCGCTTACTGAACGAAATTATTATTTTTGATGTTTTCGACGATAACAACATTCAGTCTCGCTCATAGTTCACAATTCCCATTGTTTGGACGATTTCAAAGGAAGGACAAGAATGATAAAGTGGATACTTTTCGTGACAAGGGACTGACTGACAAAAAAAAACCAGACACCTTATGACTGCCATACCGAATGTCTCTCCCATATTCAGTTGCTTCATACGATTCAATTTGACGATTTAAATAAAATTTGGAAAATTGGATGTATTCGAAGCCATCATATATCGTATTCAACAAGTGCACCAATATTCAACATTTAATTACGATAATGAAGGTAATCGTTACAACGGGATATTGAAGGCAATTGATTTGTGGTTAACGCATGTGTTGCATATAGATGTGAATTCCTCCTTTTCGGTCACAAAATGATACGTAGTCGTATATTATATGGTGTACGTCGATAATAAATACGTGCATAGTATACGATCGAATATAAGCATTCCAGCCCCGTCTATTCAATTTCTGAAGTGTCTTCATTCAACAGGTTTGCGCATAGCTTCCATGCAACATCTCTCTTCACTTTAAATTAACCATCACCGCACCCTATTATGAACCAAAGGCCGACGGAAATAATGAATTTTCCTCTTATTATTGGATCTGACAGATTTTCTCATTCTGTTTTGATAATGCGGATTACGGAATATTGAACTGGAGACACAAATAATGCTGATAATCGCTTCGAATAATTAAATGGCTGCGGTTTTCTTATAATTCTTTTTCAACAATGGGGGAGGATTAAATGGCATTCGGTTATCGTTAGTGTTAAAGTGGGTCTTTGTGTGAACAAAATATTTAAAGGAAATTTTAACAAAAGCGAAAAAATCTAAGAAAATTTAACTCGTCCGATGCATGCCTGTTGCGTTCGTTATGAATTACAGTACGAGTAAAAAGTCAGCCAACTCAATAGAGTGTGAGCGATTTGTGACATGCTGGGCTCACTGTAAACAGAGCGTGACTCTCAATTTTTATTTTATTTTTTATTTATAAATTTTTGACGTGTGCCCCAGATACCAGTTAAATTTAACTTGTCTTCGCTCTCGCTAAGCAAATCACTGGTGATAAATTAGTCCTAAAGTGCGAAAACCGTAGTCTCATGGTTGCAAGTCTGTCGTCTTTAGAGACTTAAGACTTCGCTTGATACGAAGATTTTTGAAATTCAGATAAATGAATTTTCACCCGGAATAGTAGTCGATATTGTGACCAACGTCATACTCTTGTTGAACGTAAGCATATATTTCCCCCCACTTAAATGTATAATAATGCAAAGACTGGATTCCTCCGCAACTACATTTGAAAAGAACTTGACCAGGAATCACCATGACGAAAACATGTTAATGCTCCTATTATTTGACGGCAATATTTAAAGCAAGTTTCGAATTAATGTAAATTTGAGGTAATTGTAAAGTGATAGAGTTCGAGAAGTGATAAATATTTGAATGATTTCGTCATTATATGAGCAACTTACCATTTCTAGAAACGTCTAGTTCAACTAAGTTTTCGAAGTTTTGAATATCCGATGGTAGTTTATGAATTTCATTGTCACTTAATCCGAGTTTTCTTAGACGATGGAGGCGAAAAAAATTCTGAAAATAAAAAGAAAAATTCATTTTTACAAAAATTGTCGTTATGAGTCACATGATGGTTAAAAATGGTTAAATAGAATGGCATACGTTAAATGGAGACAATTTATTCGGCTAAAACAAATAATTGAATTTACACAGATTATGTAATTGATGATGACTAACAGTTTCGGTGATGTATTGATTGATTAATAAAGCGAAACGCACATTGAGTAACGTATATTATGCAGGAAAAATCATTTTAAAATCAAGACAATTTTGAATTTATATTTGATGGATCAGATGTGTACAAACAATAGTGTAAATAACAAAGTTAAAAAAGAAGAACTAGAAGTTCTAGTCTAGAAGTAGAGAGTCTGCAAACATTTTTGAAGCCACTATTTCGAAGCGTCCTTGGGAAACAATGTCAAAGTTTTATGGTGTTTCGTCATCTATTACCGTAAAGAACGACAAAATTTAGCGATGACCTCTTGCCAGCGTTCTACCTTGCCAGCTTCTCAAATGTAACGCGTCATTTCGGGTTTATACCTAAATTTTGACACCAATTCAGATTTGTTTTTGTACGATGCCTTTTTTAGAGCATCGGAGGGCACAAAAACAAAAACAAAAGTCGTAGAAAAACACTGACTTTCGCATGGGATCGTCACTAAAGCACGTCACATGTGTGAAAAGGATACAAGATATGGTTGAAAATATGATAGAAAGAGATGCAAATAGTATAATAGTATAATAGTATAATAATATAAATTTCAGACCGTGACCTTAACGGGTTCATATGTACACAGGTTCTCGGTGTATATAGGGAAATGTGATTGCTGCTTGTAAAAAATCCTCATAATAATAAAATCCGAAAAAAGCGGTCCGAAAAAAATCGGAAGCGAATCACATTTGTTATTTTGATTTCATTGTAAAATAATTGAAAAGGGATTGAAATTGCAATTGAACATATTTTGACTCGAAACCCTATTTTTCGAATATTTGTAGCTCTGAATAAATAACTTCTTTTACAGTCGACAAACCTGAACAGAACCCTATCATAACTGTCGTGAGAAAACAGACTGAATGGAACGACATCTTTAAATGGACTTTCATCATTATCTCATTGAATAATTCCATAATCAAATAGCGCAGTGAAGAGTTGATTTTATTAAAGTTAATTTTTAAGAACTCAAATATCTTACAAGTCTCAAATTTCGCAGACATTCTTGCAAATTCGTAAATTTAATCGTAAAGAGAAGAGAAACATCTGTCTTATCTTTATGCCGTCGTAGACCATAAAAACAAATGGAAAAGCTGTAAAAATAATGCAGGTCTCCGATGCGAATATAAAAAAAAATGTTTGCAAAATTAAGGAATTTAATTTCACTGTTGTTGGTGCCTCACAAGTTCTAGAATTCAGTCTCTAACATGACAACAAGGGCAAACGGTCAGAAGTAATTTCCTGTTTAAAAAAAACGTTCTCCGATTTTTTGTCAAAACATCAGTCCATTCAAAACTGTGGTTGCAACAGTTCCTGTCGATGAAAAGTCATCTACAAACTCTAAATCGTATTTATTGGTTATAATTTCTTGAATTTGAATAGTTCATCGGAAAGTAATGCAGCCAGATCTGAATCCTTTCAACCAAATCCCGATGCGCCCCTCGAGTTATTATTTAAAACTTTCATCAAACAAATTACAAATCAACTAAAATGTGAACTTCATTTTAGGTCCGTATCAAGACACTAGTTCACCACTTGGTAACCCATCCGGGCCTAGCCAAAACCAATTTTACTCCTCTTTCTATTTTTTCTTGTAACTGTCACAAATCGTATCACAGCTCGAATGATAACAGCGGGCGATCGTTTAACTGTCCTCTCATTCGCTTCTAAAGAAAAGAGGAAACAATCGCACTATCATTGAGTGGACTTGTTTTTGGCCTTTGAAAGCGCGACTACAAAATAATTCCGCGCTAAGAGACAACATTTTCAAATCGCATGAGACATTTGACGAAATCATAAATGGACTCATGTTCAGCATTTTGAGAATTTAAAAAAAAAACGAAAGAAAAAAAGTTTCACAGACCACGAGTTTTACGGTAGAATGGTTTCCCACCGTTTCCCAAAACTGAAATCTCATTTTCAATAAACCACGAGAGTCCAATGTTGTTGATCTCTTGTCTTGTTGTTCATTTTTCCTACCTAACATTTATGCCCAGTAATTCAATAACATCGTGTATTTGAATAACATCATTATGAAGTGGTATTTGCCACACTCAGCAATTACATTTATTTACTATGACAATATGACCGAAAAAAGCGACAAGAGTACGCTAAAAAAAAACAATCAAAATTTATCGATGTTCGATTATTACTAACAACGACGAGTTAGAATTTATACACCTAACGAGTATGTTGTATTTATACATTTAAAAAACCATTTAATTATTTGAATAAATTTGAAGACGACATAAAAATAATAATGTGTGATACACACAGACCATATTCACAATCATCATTAGACAACGATGGAAAAAAAAGAGAATTTTTGTTATGACGATGATATCATAACAGAAAATATGATTTCATGAACGTGTGTATTTCGTTCAAACACTTACCTTAGGCAACTCTCGAAGGTGATTGGCATCGAGCAGTAATTCTTCCAAACTTCTCGAATATCGAAGTATCTCTTCTGGAACGCTGGTCAACGAACAATGCCGCTTATCAACAAATTCAACTTGGCGATTGCAGCCCTTGAAGATCGGAATGCACTTGAACATTTTTTTTGTGAAGCGCTCATATATTTATTATAAATCGAAATGAAATTAAAAATGAAAACGAGAGAAGAAAAAAAATTATTTTTCTTTTGACACTACAAGCGAAACACCGATTGTCTCATTAGGGTTTTTACATGTTTTTCGTTTGGGTCTGTACAATCCCGTTGATTTTGGTTTATTTAAATAATTATTTTCAAACACTAGTCACACCCTAACCCGATATCCAACAGTAGTTCACTTCACAAATCTAAAAAAAAAACTTTAATTCACTTCACGGTAAGCTTGTATCTAATCCGAAAGAACAGCAAAAATATGTTAAAAAATGAAAAAATACTTTGACAGGCAACGTCACGTAATTTCTATAATTTTTACGCACACATTCAAACCAGCGACTTTTTGGAATTTCAGCGTATCAAATTTTAGTGCATCAGGTAATACAATTTAGTGACGTCATCGTACAAAAATTTACTCTATGTTTTGTTGTATTCGATTCGATTTACAATTCGATTGCACTCACGATAAAAATCTAATTATTTTTTATGGTTTCTTTCAATAACATTCAGGCAACTGGTTTATTGCATATTTTCGTGTTCATCTTAAGATTTTACACAGATTGCACGATTTTGTTTTCAATTTTTGCCTTTAATTTCAAAACGCACAATATTATACGGTATATTCTAGTGTGTGGTACTGGTATTGGCAGCACTGACTTTAGTACAACAAAACATATTCAGCGCATTCAGCGACAGACTTTAGCGAAAGAAGCCGTTTCATTCGCATAAAACTGTTGATTGATGAGTGCGTTTGAGGTTTTAAAAAATTAAGATTTTCGAATTTGTTTATTTTAATAAATCATGGGCGCGCGTTAGCATAGCGCCCGTGACGCAAGTTTCAATGGTATAAGAGTGCCATAGGGCGTTCCATTTCGGATATAGTTCACTTTTATGCCGTGGGACATCATACAAAAAATGAGTTACGTGTTCACTTTCGGTATTTTTTATATGAAGATGCCGTGGGACAAACTTGAACCATCTCCGAAATGGAACACTCTATATGACTATTTTATGATTCTTTACGGTAAAATATACAATTATCATCATGCTAACGATAATCATCACAATGAGGGAGTTTGTTGCATAAGAAAACCACCATGTTATCGCAAGGTTTCGCATGACCTCCACAAGTTTACAGCTTGCTGTGGTGTAGATTTGTGAAATAAAAAATAATAATCAAAGACGACAAATCATGCTATGAATTGACAAGGAACTTTTTTTACCTAGGACCCGAAAAGTGCGACGAAGTCCATCGGATATGAAATAGTACATTCCGTACCTAGGACTAAAAGTCTTTTTTTAGCGTGTGAGAAGTTTCCAGTCAGAGCCGAAGGCGAGGGGTCCTAGGTATGAAATAGTACATTTCGTACCTAGGACTAAAAGTCTTTTTTAGCGTGTGAAAGGTTTCGAATACGCAAAAAAAGACTTTTAGTCCGTGGTACGAATAATATTGTTTTATAGTATTGCTCATGGTATTGACCCTGTATTACTCGTGCTCGGTTGGACGAAGTTTTTTTATGTTTTATGTTAGATAAATCAATTTGAAATTTTGAAAAAAGAAAATGTTTTCCAAAAAATTTCGAGTATGTAAAATAATTGATGATGACACTTTAAATTTGATTGAGGAAATTCCTCAAGTTTATATTCCAGATAATTATGCCGTTAAGAAAGTGCAAAAGAATGGGGACCTACCTACCGAGAATCAAAAGTAAATTTTCGGAAATGTTTGACTCTTGTGAGCCGACTGCTCGTGCTCGACCGCTTGCGTCATCTATTAAAGAATCTTTAAAGTGGCTGCAAGTAGTTCCATCGAGTCAGTTACGCTTATTATTAGATAACAATTCTGTACGAATTGCTGTTGGTCTTCGCCTAGCGGGGGAACCGCGCTCTATGGTCTATAGACTACATGCCGCAGAAGGTTTCTATTGCAATTCAACGAAGAAACGCTAGTTGCAATTTACGAACTTTAGGACGTAGTAGAATTGATTATTTTTATTTAATGTAAATATTTGTTTTGAAAAGATCGTTTTTCACTGGTTGCGCCTAGCAGCCTTTTTTTCGCTTTTAACTGTACTTTCACACAGCGATGCAAAAGTGACAGATGCATTTTTTTTTGTCCTAATGTCACTTTCGCGTCGTTATGTGTAGGCACAGTAATAAAGAAAAATCAAAGTTAAAAAAAGCAAAATTTCCAAATCGTCAAAATAAACATTTTAGACGGAGGTGCATAATCTACTATTTTAAGTGTCCACTCCACTCAACAAAAAGTACTCCGTGAAAGAGCCGTGAGAGAGCAAGCTGTCAAATAAATAAAGAAAAAATTCAATTTTGTCTCTCACACGGAGTACTTTTTTCGTAAGAGGAAACTAAGCATTAATGTTGGCCTAATACCCCTGCAAACAAAATAACGTACGTGTTTTCACATTTGAACTTTGGATGCAATAAGAAACAACTGGCATTCATAAATACCGTCAACATTTTAACAGAAATCTGAGACTGTGCGATTTGACGTTCACGTGAATACTTGAAAATCAGTTCGATCGTGTGTATTTAAATCGGACTTTTCGTTCATAAGGTGTTACGTTCCATAATTGTATTTTGTCATTTTGTATACAAAGAGTACCCGGTCTGGTTGTGTGATTGGTATTGAAACTGGGCGAAACATTTTAGCGGTTTCCACACACTAAATTTCGATGTCGTACAAGAATGCCTCTTATATTATTCTTGCATCCATTCTAGTACATCTAAATCAAACTGTTGTGTCAAATGTCAAACAAAATTTTGTTATTGTTTCTCCTCCAGTGCTAAACAATTTCATAATTTCATTTCACTTAACCATAATCACAATTAACAAATTATTAACAAAATTATGACAAATATAAAAGACATTTTACAAAAACTATGTGAATACTTCGATCCTGGGCTGACATTCGACGAAATTGTTGAAAAAGACGAACAAAATGAGCTGGAGAATTTACCAATCATAACAAATGCAATGAATCACACAGAGCTATCGAACATTTTACTGGAGCTATGCAGCGAATACCGCATGTGTCGACAATCGGATTGCATAGCTGTTCACGTTGAAACGTGGAACGAATTTTCCAAATTTGTCAATCCCGAACAGTTTTCCGTATTCTTCTATGCATTGATCGCAAATGGTAAATCGAATCGATATCCGAAATGTAAAACTATAGCAATGCTAGCAGCTAGATGCTACTGCCTTTGTCAAACTTCGCCGGGTTCGAAGGTAAAACCTTTTTTCTGTTTCAAACAATCGTGACCTGTAAGGGAAACCTATTTCCGTTGCAGGCATACGGGTTCTTTAACGAAGTCATAGTAGAGAAATGTTTCGGCCTGCTGAAAATGCTGGGTATCAGTCCGATGACGACAACGTTAAAGATGAACGAACGTTACGAACTACGAATTCATTGTATGAACTTTCTGGAAGATATCGAAATTTTGCTGGGAATAGTTACGCTCGATGACTATTTGGATGTGAAGCAGACGTTGATCGAGAATGTGTCAGCTGTGCTGGGACTGTACTACGCAAATTCGTTGCAAGGTTTGTTGTTGATTCGGCTGGTTGCAACAACAACTAAGAAAAACTACAAAAACTTACAGGTGCGCATATGATTGACGAAAAATGCCTGCGAGTACTGGAAAACCTCATTCAACCGTTGCAAGGCGATGTCGAAGCAAATTTAATGCTAATCCTAAATGGCACCATCAGCCTAAACAAATTCCACAGACTGTCGTCGGGTAAAATCGATTCGATCGTCAACTGGTTCATCTCTCTACTGGACAAATATCCGAACCAAACATGTTTGGTATTGACGACATACATAAAACATATTCTCACGCTGCCAGCCTTGAGTGGTGACAGCGCTGATCGTCTCCGAAACATCGATCTGTGCGTCCAATACGACAGTGCTATGTACACCAAATGTAATCAGTCGATAATTGACTATTTGAAGGAGCTGGCCACCAGTACGGATGTGTACGATCGAGAATCGTGTGTGGAGATGGTGGGGAAAATGTTATTGATGGATTCGTTGCCGGCAAGGTAAATTAGGGGCAATTTTAAGTGATCTGATAATGACAGACCTCTTGTAACTTAGAGGACAAATTGATGAAGAAGGTTTTTAGTTCTCAACAATATCTATTTCGCAGCTGGTCGTCATCGTCGGACACTATTCCACGAGAAATCGATTTGTTCAGTATGTTGGTGACGAAATTATTGGACAGTTCCAACAGCATCAAAGTGAAAGCCGTCAATCTGTTCATCAAGGTTACACAATCGGGAAACGCAATGTCCAAGAAAATTTTGCAGGTAAGAAATGGAATTTTTAACAGATGTAATCGTTAAGAATGAACTCAGCGGTAGTCGACTGCCCCAGATAGCACGAGACTATTTTATCGAAATTTTTCTCGGTTAAAGGTTGGTCGCAAGGATTTCAAGAAAAATGAACTTCTGTTCAGCCCGTAATTTTCTGAACTTTGTATAGGAAGAGTTGTGCTACGGTTATCGCTATCACCTTAACATCTGTTCCATTGAATTAGTCCTAGTCTTACCTCCCTCTTAGTAACTTAGTCGAAAATGCTATCATTGCAAGAAGTTTTTAAAGTGTTCTGGTCCCTGAAGTAACGTTGACTTCCTGAGGAAACGGCTAATTCCTGCAGAGACGGTGACTTACTGAAAAAAACGCATAATTTTTTCCGGAGCTCGCTGTTAATTCAGAACGTCGTCGATACTCAATTTTCGAACTTTACACTTGTCTGTCACTACAGGCCTGTCGACTAAAATTTCATTTTAAAATTCCACTCGTCATTTGGGACCAATACCTACATTTTGTCACCAATTTGGATTTTCTACTATGTGTGCCGGCCAAGACATACACTACCCTCGATAGAACACATTTTTTTCGTATTGGGTAATGCAACCATTTGACATAGATTTTATGTTGTCGAACTTTCAGTGCAATGTCTCCTTCTAGCAAGTCTAATTGTCCCATGTAAATATTAGGTTATATATGCAGTCGGTCGTAGCAACGACGCAGTTTTAGAGTGGGAACTCATTAGTATATTTGCGATCTGAATGCAGTGTTGAAGATTTAAAGGAACGAACTCCGTTGTTGGAATTGGATACGATTTTCATCAAATTTAAAAAAAAATTGCAAGCGTTCCATCAACGCGTTCAATTTAACATGACCATTACAATCATAATAATTCTAGCTTTTGCTTGTCTTGAATCAAGACTCTTTATTCTAACACCAAGTTTCATTTCTCCGAAAAAAATGAGAAATTTTACTTTTCTCTCGATTTGATTTCTCATTTCAACACTCTCATGATATAACACACCGCATTTTCATTTAAGCTCGCTGACGGACGCTCCACGAAAGTAATGTCATATTTGCCTACGAGCTCCCACAGTCCTTCATCCACATATGAGTTAACGTACTTTTCAAAGTTTTCTTCGCGAAACATTACACCAATATCCTTTTGATAAGCTTCCGGTTGTCCCACCATCATGTCCCAACTGATTAATCCACCTTTATATCGGAAAATATATTTTAAAAAAACTTCAACCTTTGCGTCAAGGGTACATTCATAAATCACGTCCTGACAAAAGGGGGGATGAGTATGGTAATCTAGTAGGAAAAAGTTAATCTCCGTTTGTTCTACGACTTCCCCCCAAAAATTTTGAAAATTCAAGAAAAATGCTGGAGGTGAGTTATGGATGTCCCCAATTCAAATTTTTACCAACCTTTTTTAACTACTTTTATCACTTGTCCAAATGCGGTTGGTAGAATATGCGCCGGATACACAACGCCAGGCATGACGACAAGGTCGTAAGCTTTTTTCTCAACTGGCAATTCCGCATCTGGAACTACGAAAGAACAAAACAAATTCCGATAACAGTTTCTCTCTCGTGATTTTTCGAGCAACTCTTGACACCCATCAAGCGCGTCCAAATTTTCGTATCCCATTGACTGAAGCATCTCTCCGACGATTCCGGTACCTGCGCCAATATCCAATATACGTGCCGTCTTTGGCACTTCACCTATCTCAAGACATTTCTTCACGCCGTTCTTCGCTCCGACGTATGCCAGTGCCTCTTGTATTTTGTCGAATGTCTCAGCAATTCCACTATAACATTTCACAACATCTTCATGATTATTGGCAGTGTGGAGTAAATCCATTAATTCAGCAGCAACGCTATCCATATTGTTAGTGTTGTGCGGTGTGGTAATATTGTCGTTTGTTACGTGGACACAGTTCAACGATAAATGACAGCTCAATTGGAGAATACGCATGGTTATATTGAAACCATTGACGCGCAGTCTTATCTTGTTTGACAATGTTGACCGTTCATTTAATAAATTAAACGAAATAAAATTCAATTGAGTAATTTTGGAACAAGCGGGAATAAATTGTTGGATTTGTTCAATTGAAGGAAACGAAATTTAAAAAAAGAATAAGCTAAATAGGCTTGAAGTATTAGCGATTTCGATACAAGCTCTCAACACAACTATTCAAATTCAATAGAACAGTTACAGGTCACAAATATATGAAATAATTGAATTTCAGATAAGAATTTTTCATGGCTGATTCTCTAAAGGACAAAATTTTCTTTTTAATTAGGGTTCCCATTATTCAATTGCGGAAGAGAACACGCTTTTACTTACAGTTAAAAAATATTTTCAACTCGGAATTCCTATAATTTTTGCATTTCTTCACTACTCTCTAGATAGTCTCAGAATATTGAACTAATGAGTAAACTTCAGGGTAATTTTTATGATTTCTTTTCTAATCTTGGTCGTCCGAAAATTTAGCATTATAACGACATACCCTTACATGGAATCCCATGCAAATTTGCAGAAAGAAGATCTGAAAAGATATCCTGAACGCCATATTTCGAGACTATCGTCCCTGTGCGATAAGTAATTTCCAACACAAGCTATTGAGTTTGAAACTTTTTATTTTGCCAAATTTTGCCACAACCACACAAGGCAAAATACAACGTTCCCAACAATTACGTACGTTGTTTTACTCATTCCCGGGGGAACGAGTTCTTAAACGCTCATGTCAATTACTCAGGGAAGTTGTTTCCATTAAGTGATGTTCTTAGAATTTTTGTAAAAACGAAAAAAAGGACATGCCCTCTAAAAAGAGGCCTAATGCGATCCCTAACTTAACGTTCAATTTGATCACTGAAGCCAAAACATATTGCTTTATATGTTAATTTATTTTCGCAACTCTACACGTCTTTTAAAAGTCGCCGTAGGCTGCTGATATCAATAAATTCTTGTCAATGAATGAAATTTTCTCGACAAACAACGGTCGTAAAGATTTATTAGGTTGGGACGATTAGGCAACAAGTTATTGAACAAGCAAGTTAACTCAGAGGAATACACCACTTATCCGAAAGGCAAGTTAACTCAGAGGTATACGTCGGTTATCCGAAAAGTACCTGAAGCTTTAAATATTTTTGTGGCATTCGGTTATGACTGTAACTATGTTATTAATTGAGTTATTGTCAGTAACATGTGCATACAATTAACTTGTTCCTGTCAACTTGCCCAACTTTCGTTCAACGTTCACTAACCACTCAGGTAACACATCGATAATTTCATTTTGTTCATCTTGAGCGAGACAATCTTGTTGGCAGCAAGATCCAAAGCCTGAAGATTTGGAAAGGATTCAAAGTCAACTGCAGATATCTCCTCAATTTACACGTTGACCAAATTGATTACTCTTTATCCATGTATGGCTGTCAAGTAGTCGAAGCCATCATAAGTCACTTTTGTCTTACCACAACTGTACACATCAACTGTGTGTCCGATGTAGACAAATGTACAGTTGAATATTAGGGCGTTTGTCACTGAAGTGAGGTACACCAGTAACAACAAATTGCAGAAGATCATTTTCCTAGGGAAAATATTCACTTAATGAAAATATTGACCGTGATGGATTCAGATAAACGCACCTTTCCCATGCTTGCTTATTGACTACTAAGTACACTAATCGAATGTACTTGATGTGTGGATTTTTAACTCGCCTTAAATGCATCTTTTCCTTATTGAGATGTTATTTGATCGGGGAAAAGGATTGGACATTTCTTTCTTTTGTAGACAATCTTTCTCTCTTTATCGGACACAAAACGTTCTTTGAAAATTATAAGCTAAACAGTCAGAGCAGAATGGTTTGATACGTTTTTACAAAGTTTTCTATTCAAATTAGTTTCTTTGAACCGGTTGATGTGGTATGCCAATGTGACACGTTTTTTTCTAATAATTTCAGAGTTTCCTTCCCACCGATTCAGAAGCAGACCCCGCCAATCAGTCTCAAAATGTTCCCGGAATCGAAGAACTAAACGATCTGCCGAACAAATTGTTCGAAATAACACAATGGAATATGAGAAACATATCGGCCCATGTGCGGCGTTCGGCTCTGATACTCTTCGAATATGTGACCACAATATCGGTGGACCTTGAATTTATGTCATCGCCAGCATTCGAAAAAATGGTCGAAGATGTATCGCCAACGGTGCGACGACAGTTGGTCTCGACTATGGATAAAATTTTAGGCACCAAAACGAGTGAATCCATCTGTAAATCGTATGTGAAAGTGATGTTGTTTCTGGCTAACGACACAGATCCGAAAATTGTCGACGATGTCATGGATAGTCTTCGGAAGTACATCTTTGACAATATCGATAAGTACGAATCGACTGCATCGGAACGGCAATTATTTCCGTGGAGATTGTTGCGATTGATTATCGCATCGGGTGAGGACAGTTTGGATTTGAGGAAATGCATCGACAAATCAATTAACCGGAAACTTATGACGTAAGTTGTGCACAGGTCGTTTTATTTGGTGAATGGATTTTATGAATGGAAATATTTTGTTTCAGGGCGAGGACTCTCGAGTACGTGGAAACCTATTTGAACAGCCCGTATTCACTCGACGCGTGGATTTTGTTATCGATGGTTGCGTCCAATATTAAAAGTAAAACACCACAATTTGTCTACTTTAAACTGCAGGACAATTTATGCGACTTTGTGAGTCGAATTGGATCGAATATAGTCCAAGAAATTTTCTAACTTTTTTTTTTGTCGAGCAGGCCAACGAAGCGCCGACAAAAGCCTTCTACCAATTGGACGTCGTGCAAAAATGGTTCGACGATTTTCCGCGACAAAATCAAATCGATTTGTTTTCCAAATTTACCATGCTCTTGGAATCGGGCAAAGTATCACCGCTGCACGTTAAACGAATCTACGAAATGTGCTACAAATATGCTCAACGGACGGGTGAACTTGAATCGTGGACCATCCAATTAAAAACGACATGCGAAAACTACATACTCAAACATTGCAAATCGGAAATGTTATCCGACAGCTACGATCATCAGCTCATCAACTATTTGGTCATTTATTCGGAGACCATTGACGAATCGAAACAAATCAATCGAAATATCACGACATTTCTGTTCAATTTTCTGCAGGCAGAACTACCAAAGAAAATCAACGTCGATCCGAATTTAACGCAGAAAGTGAACATAATTCAGATCGTGTTGACGCGACTGGCGTTCCGCGATGATGATATTTTAACGAAATGTGTTCCGATGCTCGCAACATTGCTCAATCGACGTGGACTGGCAGATAGCATTTGCGAAACGGCCATCAAATGTTTGGGCGATTTGTGTAAGAAGTAAGTTCGAAACAGAAGTCGCAGTTGGAAAGGTTGGGTGGAACTGAAGAATCAACTGGACATGCAACCTACTGTTGAGATTTACAGTTCTTTGACTTAATCTAAAATTTAGGACAGCGATGCTAATGAATTTAAGAGTTCGTTGGCAGTTGTCACTTTAAAGTCATAACTGCCAGGCTACGAATTTGTGAGAAAAGTCACCTAGGTCACGAATTAACTGAACTTGAAGGATGCCAGTTTAGGGCAACTTAACTTTAGGTTTCTCGTCCAATTTGGTTTCACTTTTGCCTGAACCTACTGCTGTCACAGCTTACATAAATTCTTATCTCAAATCCATTTTTTAGATACACACAACTGGTAGAATCAGTCATCTCGTCTGTGCTACTAAAAACACAAAGCCAATCCGAGAAGGTCAGAAAATGTGCCATTGAAACATTGGCAAGTCTTATACTGGAAGATTATCTCAAATTCCGCGGTTCACTGTTGCTGTACGTGCTAGCAGCTACTGCTGACCAGAAAACCAACATTGCCAGATTGGCTCATGAGCTGATCATCAAATTTGCGAATGAGAAGAATGCCATTTTGATTCGATCGTGTTTGCGAGAGTGTCCGTTTGCCTTCAACGACTGTAAACTGGTCGATAATTCCGAGATGTTCGGTTCGGATCTGTGTCTGAAGTCGCCGT
Organism: Bradysia coprophila; assembly: GCF_014529535.1. Classification (NCBI taxonomy): domain Eukaryota; kingdom Metazoa; phylum Arthropoda; class Insecta; order Diptera; family Sciaridae; genus Bradysia; species Bradysia coprophila. The sequence continues at coordinate 6,583,262 of NC_050737.1, forward strand.
TAAAATCGAAATTGGATGATCGCAGGTACATTTATCGGTTTCTGGTCCACAATTTGGAAGTGATCAATTGCTACACGTACTTTGAAAACTTTTCGACAATCAAAGATCGGCTATCGAAAAAAGGTTTCCAGAAGTCACCGGAACTGGTCGAATCAATTCAAGACTTTTTGTATATTTGCGAACACATTTGTAAATCGAAAGAAATTCCAAAATCCAAAACAGCGGATACTGGCATTGAAGGAGACGAGGACGGTGAAACTGCTGGTCCGAGCAAGGGTCCTGAAGAAGCAGCTAGTAGTGCTCCGACTACTCGTAAACGCAATCGACAACAAACAACCTTACCCGAAGCCATGGTTGTCGTTGAAAAGGCAATATCTCGTTTCCCCGAACTTAGTGATACATTAGCTAAACTGGATGCTAGCTTCAAGACGTCGTTCGATCAAATCTGCTATGCCATTGGCGAACATTTCGGCGATTCGATAAAATATTTTCCGAATTCATTTTGGGACAAATATCGTAAATCGAAGCCGACAAAGCGAGTGGCGCGCCGGAAAAATGATGATGGGGACGACGTATCAGATGATGAGGCAAACGCTTCGAAAATGTCAAAAGCGCCAAGAAGAAACGAACAGAGGGGCAGCGTGAGGCCCAGTGATAATTCGATGAATGATACCAGTTCGATTTATGAAGCGAACAGTACTGTAGTGTCAAGCACTCCCACACAAAACAATCCCATCGAAGAGCCGAGAAAATCAAGAAAGAGGACGAAAAGCATGGCAACGAACGATAGCGGTTCAGATGGTGACGATGTGAGTCTGTTGAAAACGCCAAAATCATCGAAACGAACGAGTGTGAAAAAGTTGATGAAAAGTATGGTGATAGGAGATAGTGATTCAGACACTGAAAGTCTGAAGCAAATGCAAAGCACATTCAAGACACCGAAGTCAGCAAGAAATGAGACGAAACGAACGCCACGAAGAAGTAAGAACCATTGACACAAATGGTTGGAAATATTGAATTCTTCCGTCCATGGTTCAGCGATACTAGTTCCACATTAAATTCTTTATAGTCCCGGTCTAATACATTTCACTGGAAATACAAATAAGTATCCCATGCAACGGTACCCATACATTAAATTTTACTGTACATTTACAATTGAAATACATCCCGCTCCTGCTCCTTCTAACACAAGTAAGTTAAAGTTCTAAATATATTCAACAAAAGGTCGCATGGTTCAGTCCATTTTTATCCATTACAAAAGGAACCAGTAAATAGAAGAGAAATTACTTTCGCATTACCAAAAACTGAAACAAGTGCCTGATGAACAGCGTTTTTTATTTTGTAAATGAAATTATACTCTACCATTTAAGGTTAAACTTAAATAACTTTTGTGATTTTTAAACATAATTTTGTTGATTTTTTGAATTAAATTTTATTACAAAAAGAAACTTTTTAATATTTGAATTAATGTCCGCCCAGATTTAATGTCGTCGATTTTCTAGAGAACTGTGAATGCGAGGTCTGGAATCGAAAAGACTTTTCATTCAGGACGGTTCGGGTCCTAGGTATGAAAAATACTATTCGTACCTTCAGAGTAATTATACCTATAGAGAGGAAGTTTGTACGACGAAATGTGGTCCCAATATCAGTTTGTATAAGATACACATTTCGTATAATTTTACACCAATACATGTATACGTTCGCTTTTGATAGTTCAATTTGCCCTCTTAATTAAGAGGGCAAACACACATACCAATACAAATTTCGTATTTGATGTTGGGATTACATATTTTACGTAATTTTGGTCGATATTTCCACCCTAGGTATAATTACTCTTAGATTCGTACCACTGACTAAAAGTCTTTTTTAGCGTATTCGATTCCAGACCTCGCCTTCGGCTCTGTCTGGAAACTTCTCACACGCTAAAAAAGACTTTTAGTCCTAGGTACGAAATGTACTATTTCATATCTAGGACCCGAAAAGTGTGACTATACGATTCCAGACTTCGCCTTCGGCTCTGTCTGGAAACCTCTCAAACGCTAAAACAGATTTTTAGTCCTAGTTACGAAATATACTATTTCATGACATTGCGCATAAGCGACTACTTTCGCCCCGTGAACTAGGGAAAATCAACTTTAGCAACCATCGGCATAAAATTGTTATTCGAGTGCTACATCACTAAAGTGCGTAACTCCCATATCTCTGGAAGTACGCAACTGATTTTCATAAACTTTTTTTTTCCCTGAGCCCCAGTCGAAAAACACTTTGTTCTCGATTAAAACTACTGTTCTGAAGGGAGTAGCAACATAAAAAATGGTTTTTCAGTTATGCGAAATGTTATAAAAACATCTGAGTCCAGAAATCGACAAAAAATATTTTCAAATGGCTTATTCTGATGAAGTCCTTAAAGTTGGCCGACGATAAATTCCGACCCATTGGTCGGATAGACTTTACGTGGGGCAATAATTCTAGCTTTCAGGGGAAAAAAGTTTATGAAAATCAGTTGAGTAATTCCAGAAATATAGGAGTTACGCACTTTAGTGATGGTGCCCTCGATTTGTTTACCAAGTGGAAAAATTAGAAAATTCAAACTAGTGCGAAAATTCATATTCAAATGTTCATATTTCATTTTAAGGTGTTTGACAAGACGTCCGAGAAAATAAAAATTTCCTACTTTTCAACCGAGGTCAGCACAACGTTTTTCACAACAATAGCTCTCGAAGTTTCAGCTAAGGGTAGAAAATGATTATTTTCCCGTCTGTGTTGTGAAAAAACTCTTGCTCACCACATGGGAAAAACAAGAGTTGAAAAAATACACATTTTAGCCCCCGAACGAATTGTCATCAACGAGATCTTCAACAAAACGCCTTCTTCTTCATCTTCTCACTGCATTCGAGTGGAGAAAATAAGATTATTGTAGTACGCATGCATCCAACGCTTTTCAAGCAAATGTGCTATTAATGACAGCTGCCAAATAGAGTACTATTTTGTATGAAATTGTATCCCCACTCTTTTTTCAGTGTAAAATTTTGTACGGCACACTGTCAAGTTTCAGTACCCTATTTAGAGTACCACTTTTGCTTGAAGTGCGTTGATGCAACCCTTGCCTTCGAATTGAGTAGGTACATTGCATACTCGCAAAAAAATCACTATCACCTTGATACGTAAATAACTGTTGCGTTCTCATCGTCAGGGCATAATTATTGGGACATCAAAAACTGCCGTCAGCTTGTTATAGTCTCGTAACTTTTTACTAACTCATAGAACATCGAAATATGCGACCGTCCAGATTGAAACGAATCACCCAGAATGCAAATCGTGTGTATCGTATCGAGTCAGAGCAAAGTGCAGCAAACATATCCTTTGTATCGTGAGTCTACCCAACAAACGAAGGTAGACTTTAAAACTCAATTGACTTTCATTGTTTTTTTTATCGGATGTGCCCGATGGCGGATGTTGCGAGACCAGCGATATATATGTCGGTGGGGCAAATGATTGAAATGGTGCTCCTTATGTGACAGAACCATAACGAAACCAAAAATGATATCAGACCCCATAACGAAACCAAAAGCTCAGATGATCGAAGAAATTCCATGAGTGGATGTTGTAATGAATCAACCGGTTTTGGAAAATAAAAAAATCAATTTTATTTACGAAAAATCATTGTACATCGCCTGATACGCAACCAGGTCTTCCGTTACATCGACATCAATATAGGAAGAGGTCGCTGGTACGAAACATATTTTTCCCTCTTTCAGCGCAACTGGTTCTAAATTTTGAGCATTTGCCGATGCTTTGCCTGCTAGCACAATGATGATGGAACCAAATTTTGAATTTTTTATTCGATACTTCTTTGTGGATACCTATTGTGGATTGAAAAAAAAAATTGATTAAAGGGATACGACAGGAAACATCAACGATTTGAGGAGATAGAAATTTCAGAGATGCATTGACTATAATTCTTCTCACGTATGTCATTCGGTATTCGTTTCCTATTTTGTCGTGTACGACATAAGGTTCATGGTCGCAAAATGAATGTAAAGCAAACATTTTCATGCCAAATTTAAAGTGATTAAAATGTAACGGTTCGCTATGTAGGACCGCATCAAAATTTGTTATCCAACAAACTGATCATTACAATAACAACTCGAAATCGTAACGAAGTTCAAATCTTTTTTTTACGCGCCTAGACCATTGACCCCACCGCGCTATGAGATCAGAGTTCTTACATAAAAAATGTTTTTCTTGATATCGCGCTCGCATGTAGTGTCATACAAATAAACTGTGATCAATGAGACAACAATTTTGACATTGTGCCAATCTTAATTTCTTGTTCTCCGATTGACTTTGCACCAAAATTAGGCCACGTAAAATAGTTTAATTGGGTCGGTTTCTTTCTTCTTGGTCATCGACAGCACACCCTTTCTGTGTATTTGAACAGAATGCCATAGCTTACAATAGAACGATTCCATTGATACTGTTCAATCGAATAGCACAGCAAAAAAAAATCCGAAACTCAATTTACATTTCACCGCATCGTCTAGTCACTCAATTACAACATTCCTTATCAAACCAACCCACCCACATTCGATTTAATACGAAAACTTCATTGTTATCTCATACAAATACCTGAATCTTGACAACTGCAAAATCTTCGACAGCTGGTGCGAACAACAACTGATGCTCGTCTACGACTTTCGGCTGAAAGATTTTACTTTCGCCCGATGAACCATCGTAATTTAACATTGCCAGCAATGTTTCCACATCCTTATACTTTGGCGTTAGACCAGCTCGCACCACATTATCCGAACATGCCATGCATTCGATGCAATCACCACTCAAGTAAGCGTGCGGCTCTTTGGCTGGTAAAAATATCGCCTGTCCCGGTTGCAATTCGATTACGTTTAGGAAGAATAGACAGAGACTACCAACATCGTTGGGAAATTGTTCGTTCAGTTGATGGAATATTCGTCGGTCGGTGGTCGGCTCTTCATATTGGCAAATGAGAAAATTATTTCGTTTCAATGTCGACAGATGAACTGGTACTTGCCCTTCGTTTGGAATGATTCGTTCAACTTAGCTATGCAGGAATGAACATCGGAATCTTTGGAATGCATCAACAATGAAAAGCAATGTCTCAATCCATCCGGTCCGTTTACTTTGATTTGTTCGACATTTTCGGCACCTATCAGAACGTACAACGGTTCGTTTTCTGCAAAAATAAATAAATTAGAATCGGACTTGCAGTTTCATGTCATCATTATTGTACACCTTTCAAATTAGTGTAAATCTCCTCGTACGGACGAAATCCACACAACGCTAAAAATGGTGTTAGAGCTATCGCCAATTCTGGCTTATGATTTGGATCTTTGTACAGGTCTGGACGACTAGCAAATAGTTTCTCAGCTTCAGACTACAATTTAGAAAAATATTATTCCCTGTTCACACCAACGACTTCAACGACCAACACATCACCTTACTCGGATGCACTTGAATGCTTAATGCTTTGCCGATGCTCAACACTTTCAACAAAAATGGTAATTTGCTCATTCCACCAATCAATTCTTTGTCTTTAGCCAACAATTGATCTAAAGATTGATCAGTACCCGATACAATTGACGGACCGCTGACATGGTCGCCCATCCACAATTCAGCATAGCAATTTTCGTTGTCAATATTGAACGACAAATTGTTTGCCTTTGCCAGCGTTGCCACTTTGGACTGGGCTCCCAATTTTCCCCAATCGTATGACTTTATTGCACCTTCAAGTTCCATGATTGACACTTTGTTGCACTGTACTATACACAGAAAGTGAATGTGTTTTGATTTGCAAAACGTCTGATTAAAATCGAACCGGTTTTATCGCATATTGAGCTCGTTCAGAGCGTATCAAGTTATGAACGACAGACACTAATCTGTTCATTTCTGTGTGTAAATGCTCTAAATGTCAGTTCGTTGGTTAATTTTGTTATTGTTTTACAGACATTTCTATACACATTTATGTAGAGGAACTGCCATGACTGTATGGCTTGGAAGTTTTCGGTATTTACACAGAGTATACGTCACTGTGTATGGTATTTTAGGGTTGCCAGTTATGCTTTTCATTCATTGAGTGTAAATGTATCTAAATGCTCGAAAAAGTTATTTATCTGGTATAATCTATCCAAATATCTATCTTTCTATGTAGAGTATAGTATACCAGGAGATAGACTAAATACAATCTGAATTTCCTGTAACAATACTGACTGAGAAAATGGTGGAAGGTCGGTGTTGGTCGTGTTGCCCTAATCAAAACGATATTTTTGTTTATATTTCTATTTTTATTCCGGATATCTCTGTAAGATACAATGTCATGTATTTATATAACGTTCGCCTTCGTCAACCGACTCTCAAAATTATAATTAGATCCTCAAATAAATCAACAAAATCCTATAAACTTAGGAATTTGATTTGTTAAACATTTTAGTTAGTTAGTTTAGATAGTATAGAACATGCGATACAGTGTGGTGATAAGACAATAGTTTCGCTATTGAGTACGGGCTCACAAAATTATCGTAGAGTGAAAAACGTGTCAATTGGACACTATACGATATGACATCTGATAACAAATCGTTGGGAGCAACTATGACAGATTTAATGAATATTGTGAGTCCAAAGTGGACGGTTCCAAGCGACAATCTGAATGAAGTTTTTCCAGGGATTTTCCTTGGGGACGAGTAAGTCTGCTTACGAATATTTTGTTTATTGAGAACTTGGCTATCTATAGGCTTAACCATTATTAAACGACAGACGAATGAATCAAATCATTTCTGCTAACTCATTTTTTTAACGTTTCGCATTGTTTTTGATACAAAATCTCTTACTTCTTTAGTTATGACATACCTTTCGTTACATACAACATTTACTAGAGCTAATCGGTTATTTTTGTCGTCGCTGTCGATAACAGATGACTAGCCAATTCCTTACTTCGTCACAAGGTATAGTAATACTATTCTAAGCATAAGCAGTGATAATTCATTCACTAATCGAGACCGAACTGAAGGAATCTACAAATTTTTTTGCGATTTTAGTACACATTAGCCGAGATATTAGCACTCTCGGAACCAACTACACTGTAGTATATTATAGACAGTCTAAGGCAATACCGACAATAATTCTTTACAGTAGAAAAGTGAATGTACACAATTTACGTAAGTTTTTTTTTAGTTAATTTATACCCCACCTTCTATCATACTTAATGTTCCGTATGAAATCCTGGCCTCCACCAAATGTTGTACGTACCACTAAGCCAGCAAAACTTTTATCGTATGATACAAACTCTTTTACTTCTCTAGTCTTAACATAAATTGCGCTGGAAAAGACAATACTAGGTACATCCCGCTTTTTTGTCGTCATTGCTGACATTTTGTAGAGGTTGACCCATTATGATCCATTATTGTAAATTAGATTATCGTTCAAGATTATCGTCCTCCCCTCATTAGTCACTTTAAGAGACAAAGTGTCATTTTGTTTTCATCTTTCATCAAATGTATCTGAACGATTTTACAGATTTGCTGCCAAGAACGTAGACTTGCTGAAGCAAATGAAAATGACTCACATCCTAAATGCAGCCTATTCGGAGAAGACATCATTCCTGTATGTGAATACGTCCCAAAACTTTTACAGAGACCGCAAATTCGAATGTAACTTTCTGGGATTGAGTGCTGTCGACTGTCCCACCTATAAGCTATCGAAGTACTTTCAGCAAGCTAGTGATTTTATCGATTTGGCTCTAAATTTTCCACAGGGTAAGAACTATTAATCCGATGGAATTTTGTTAATTCAAAGATTGGTTGCGTTGCAGGCAAAATATTGGTACACTGTCGACAGGGAGTAAGCAGATCTGCCACCTTTGTTATTATTTATTTGATGATAAAGAAGAAAATGACGGGAAGGGAAGCGGTAACATTAGTCAGGTAGGATGGCAAAGAGTTTGAGTTTGAAATTGATCTGACGCCCATGCGCCTTTTAAATTGCAGAAAGAAGCGTAACATTTTTCCGAACAAGGGATTTTTAAAAGAAATTTGTGATTTGGAGAGTCAACTTCTCAAAGCGAAGCACTATGAAACCAATGACGAACTGTTAGAAAACAGTGATAATGCAAATTGTAATGGAAAAACCGTCGCTGCAACTACCTGAATCAGTTCGCCTATCTTTGAAGTCGCTTCTTGATAAAAAAATACTGTAGCTGTTCGGAATGGCGTGACTGGTATGACTACAATTTTTATGAGTCATATATTAATTTTGCAGAGTTCTCAAAAATGGGTCTATATTTTCAGTATATTGAAGGAGCATATGATGAAAAACAGTGAGAATCGTTATACTCAATTGCTTTGAAGAGGCGTTGGTGTTTTGGGACACACCTGCGGCTGTGAAATAGGAACGATTGGATATCGAATGTTTGATTTTCTGTTAATCGAATCAGTCGCTAGTATTGTGCTGTGATATTGAATAAAGATGAGAAAACTATTGACCAAAATGTGTAGTTTCTGAAGACTTAGACGACTAAATTTTGTGATAGAAAGATTGGATTCGATGTACTTGCAGTGAAGACGAGACGCACTATTACAGCATTAAACAGTTTTAATTTATATGTCTTTTGACCAAGATGAAATAAAAAGAAATCCGGGATTACAATTTAATGGGTATTATGATTCATCAACAAACTAATAAATCTTTTTGAACCATTCCCAGCTATAATTTTTATTTGAATACCTTAGAATACCTTAGTAAGTAATATCAAGTCAATTTGAACGAGCGATGTGGACTCCGTGATATTTTATTTTGTGAATCTAGCTAAGCTTCTTCTATGCGTGAGAGCCCACACAGGCTACAGTGGATGTCAGTGAAATTTAGGTATGAATTTTGGTTCAGCTGATCCACTAATACAACAAAAGCCTGTTTATATTTGTTGTATATAAGGGGCTTGTTTGCTGCACTAGATGTTTTTAGAATTTGATTACTAAAGAGAGACTTTAAAATTTTGTCATATATATTATGTTACACCTTCGCAGCAGTGTCAGCAGTATTTTTTAGACATACTTTGTCACACTACGGCTCTTACTCTATGAGGTGTATCACTCGGTGACATAAATAACTCGCGCAGCTCGTAAGGAAAACTTTGGTCTAGCAGATTCCGAGTTATGTATAAAACAAGAAATACTTTCCAACCCTAGGGTTGGAGAAATATGTATTATATGAAAATGACCACTGCAGGAGACATATCAAACCAACTACAATTTCAGATTTAATTTGATTGATTCAATTTCTCTTATAATTTCACTTCAAATTCTAAGTTCTAGATTATTTCAGTCACTATTACTGATAAAAATATTCGATCAACTACAATTACTAAGGTGGTAAAGACGTTTGTGAATCTTTACTTCTTTGTTCACAGTTTGTTTTATATGCCTTATTAAGAAGCAGAGTTTCTCAAACCTGTTTTGCCCCTAATTTTTTCAGAGAGTTTGATAGCTAGATAGAGTATTTCTAAAACATATGGATGAAACTGATGAGTGGTGAAATATGAAGTCCATCAAGAAAAAACTTGTTATTTTCGCCTTAAACCTGTTACATACGGCAAGCATATGACCAGTATTATTGTCGAGTCTACTACTTCTATCGATCAAAATATTTTCAATCGGTTGATTTCAAATCTTTTACTTCAATTTTTTTAACATGCATTTTACTATTTTTAAAGGACCATACCCAGAGCCGTTTGTGACAGGGGAATGTCGGCTGTTTTTGTTTCTCTCTCGACAATACCTATGATTCGTAAAGAAAAATGACAAGAATTTGAATCTGGCACTATATTTCGAGAATGAATCAACTCACAATAAGGCTTACTATCGGGTCAGGTCAACCTAAAAATCTCAGGTCAGGTCATTTCAGATTATGACTTGAAATGACCTGAAACCTGAATTTGACCTGATAACTTGACCTGAATATTTTCATGTTGACCTGATATTTTTTATGATTGATTTTACAATTGATAAGGCCTACTATTAGGGTTTTGTTGTCTTAGAGCGGACGCTTATAGTTTCTTTACAAACAAATCCAGGTACGGAAAGTCGTACAATCTTCACTATGATCATTAGCTACACTTCGCATATTTTACATTTTATATGGGGTCAATCAGTAACTTCTAGGACTGAAAGGTTTTATCAGCTAACCTGATTAGGTTAAATATTCAAGTGTCGATACTAGATTGTGCGACGTTTGTGGATGTTTTCCGTATGTCCAGCCGAATTGTCAAGTTCTACAGAAACTGATTTTTTTTTAAAGGACAAGAAGCACGAGTCATGCGACTGAGGAAAGGAAATTCTTCCTTTTAGCTCGGTAGAATGTAAGACTGTTCAAGAGCCAATTGAAAAAGGGAAACGCCGATTTTTTCGGAAATTCAATTTCAGGTCATCAGGTCATTTCGGGTTATTTTAGGTCATGACCTGAAAACTCAGGTCAGGTCAGGTCAAAGTTAATTTTTATTTCAGGTCAACCTGACCTGACCTGTGGTAAGCCTTAACTCACAAATCTCTTCAAACTTTTCGTTAAACTAAAAATGAATAACAATTTTGCAATTTTTAAATAATTGAACATGCTTTGAATGGAAAAATTTCATAAAATGAATCTTACCTTAGACCGCTTTACTTACAAGAACTGAACTACCGATTCAACTTGGAAAACTTCCATACAATTGCTATAATACACATTAACCCATCATCACTTCCTTTTGCAAATAGACCCATTCCAACTGTGGTATTGTAAGAACTAATAAATTACATTATGTCGAAGATTTTATTCCTTCAATGTTGAAATTGTACGGATCTAATTATGGGTAAAAGTTTATCGAATTATCGGACTCCTGATGTGAAAGTGCTCTATTGCAGTTGATATAAAAGGAGTGCGATTTTTGTACAGGACTTAGTTTCAATTCTGTCTACTTAGATCGCGGACGTCGCAACCAAGCATAAAGAAGTTGTTGATAGTAAACTTTTAGGTGTGTAAAACTGTTTCATTTTTAATAATTTTTATGTCCAATTAAAAGTAATGATGTTACCGAACATGAATAAATTTTCGACCTTCCTTTATGTGCGTCCATAATACTACTTTTCACTTAAACGTTTTTTTTTTCTTTATTATAATTGTTTTAAAAAAAATTCCATGCTAATTCACATAAAAAGTATTATATGTGCGCTACTGCCTGGGAAGCATCTTATTGTCATTTCCGTATTAAATTATTTTCTTTTTATTTGCTCAATAAATAAAATCAATTTAATCTTTTTTTTCGGCGTTGTTGGTATCGGTTTTGCTGATGATGAGTATGTAAATATAGATGTGCTAAACCGAGATGGATATGACGAAGAAATATATTTTTTGTTAAACGGTCGTGTGCTTCTTTTTTCGCGAACAAAACGAGTTTTATTTTCGAGATTTATTGAAATTTATATTATAGTAATGGCATGCGGAAGCTTTGCAGTGGAAGTGACAAAAAGACTCATAGTGCTTTTATGATTGTTTGTTCGCTTCAAGTGGAGAAAAGCCGGTAGTAATGATTAGTTTAGGAATAAGATTCGACAGCATAAACGGTGTGGGTAATTTAATTGGAAATTTGTGGGAAATAAAAGGACGTTCAATTATCACCAGTAAAATAATCAAATCTACTACTTCTTTTGTATTTTCAACTGATTGATTTTGTAATCATTTACTTCATTACTTTTGACAGGCAATTTGGAATAAAGACCACATTACCCAACACTCGCTACCTATTTTTATGGTCACTGTCCATAACAGATGACATAGCACATGGTAGTAGAATAATAAGAGGTGTTACTTAGTGGTGCGTTCTTGAATTGTTCCGAATTTGTTCTTGACCGATAATAGTTTTCCAATACATTTCTTTATCTATTGGATAGACATATTTTCTTTAACAAAAAAATCGAAAAACTTCCCGAATATGCTGAATCTGCACAGCTGGAAGTAACGAGAAAAAGATGTTAAAATATTGATATACTCTTTGAGAAAAGAAAGTAGACCATGAGGTGTTTGAATTGAATATATATTTAAATATGCCATTAGATTCGGTCAAAATGTTTGAGGTATTACTCAACTGATATTTTTTTCGTGCGAAAAATAGATCAAATTTATGGAAAAGGCATTGAAGTTTTATAACAGCCTGGTATGATACCTATAAATAGCTTCCATTTGAGATATTCGTACATCCAAGAAGTGCAATAATAACTTATAGCGGTCAAGGTGACAGTTTCTATCTCTTTACTATTACACCCGTTTTTGTATTCACTCGTTTCTTCACACTACCATTACAATCTGTTACGTTCACCCTCGATGAGTGAGAGGACACAACTTTTTCTACACTTTTATATGAAAAACCCAGATTGTCATGATAGACTGGTTTTCATAGTCATCACTATGATTTTGACTTTTATCCATAAAAAAACAGTTATAAAATGAATTTCGTTCATCAATTATTTTAATGATTGGTTTTCGGTATATTGCCTAATCGTTTAGTTAAAATTAAAAAATGGTTCATCCATCATAGTGATCCTTTCGTTGAACTAGGGCATATTTTTGAAAAATTGATTTCCCAGAATTTTCTGAACAATTTTTTATATTCGGTGTATTTGTACCCTAGACAGTCCAGGTACTGGCTAATAAACTAATTTTAAAATAAACATACTTTATAAAACAAAGATGAGGTACAACCGAAATTTCATCACTTCCTCTTGCGGCGTTTCAGTCTTAAACCACTTAATTTCTTCAATTTCTCCCACCGTAAACCGAGGAGCGCGCATGGAAACCAATAAAACATTTCATCTCGCAATATATAAACGAAAACAAAAACCGATTTGTGAATTGTGAATGCAAATAATTTAATTTTTGTATAAACAAAAAAAATCGATTATGAATTCATACTCCGCGGTATATACGGTTATAGATGGACAAAAAGTATAATAATCCAAAGATTTAGTCGTTTCGCAGAAGTTCTTAAAACCACAACACTTCTTTGACTTTGCGTCGCCTCTTCATCGAAAGTAAAGTAAAATGTTTTTGTTTTGTTATATCGATCATATTGCACGTGCGATGTCTAAAATATTAAATTGATTTTGACTTTTATCGATAAAAAAACGGTTATAAAATGAATTTCATTCGTCAATTATTTTAATGATTGGTTTTCGGTATATTGCTTAATCGTTTAGGTAAAAATAAAAAATTGGCCCAAAGACAAGTGACGAAATTATTTGATTTATTAAAAGTGATTCATTAAGTGGTTTAATTTTCCAGAAATAACGAATATTAGTCACGAGTATCACAATGGCATCAAAAATCGTAATCGTATTCTCAATCATAGTCTTTCTTTCAACAATTGCCTCAATAACTAGCAATCCGGCTATTGGTAAGAAATATGGTAATTTGTCATTTTTTTTTGTTCGTTTTTATTTATTTTAGCGTTATTTAACGTCTGGTTTATTCAACATTATTTGATTAATAATATTACTGGTATTGCATTTCTTTCTCTCTTTTATTTCAACGCCGCTACAGATCTGATGGGAGGATTTGATTTCTTAGGCATCTGTCTACGGAATTGTGCACAGTGCAAGAAAATGTACGGCAATTACTTTGAGGGACAAATGTGTGCCGATGCTTGTGTTAAATTCAAAGGAAAAATCGTTCCTGACTGTGAAGACATTGGGTAAATTACACACAATTGTGCTACGCTACAGTTTGAATGTTATGCTAATATTTTGATATTTGTAGGTCCATTGCCCCATTCCTAAATAAATTTGAATGAAACAACGGACAGGAATATCCATAACAATGCTATTTATTACAAAGAAAATTAAATTTAAAAATTTAGCTTTAAAATATTTATTGCTTTATTTCGTAAACTATAAAAAAATGATGAAAAAAACATCTAAAAATTGTTTATAAATTGACTATAATAACAACAAAAATAAAATAAAAAACAAGCGAAAAACAAACCAACACAGTTTTTCTGATTATTCCTAACTACAATTAACTAAACATAAACAAGGACAGTCCTGTAACTGCGTTTTATCTTAAAAATACTAAATGCATCTTCTATATCAGCATAGCACTGAACCAAGCACTAGAAAAGATTTTTTAACATAAATTCGGCACCCACTACATGTAAAATAGCGAAATTTTGACTACTGCGTCGAGAAGGCCGTCTTGAAAATTCTGTTCTCGTGCTTGGTTCAGTGCTATGATATCAGGAAACAAAGGTCTAAGAAAAGAATCGCAGTAAAGTGGAAGAAATATAAATATCAAGGTTTTTTCACATGAAAATATTAACAAATATTCGAAGCGGCGGAAGCGTTGCTATTTATATTTTACTGACTTTAGATATGTACCTATGTGCTTTAATTGTTTTATATGCTCTAAATTGACGGATTTCTTTCTAATATGTTGAGCCTTTAACGGTAGAGCGATAGCGTATGCAACTTTGCAACTCGGAATTTTTTTGAGTTTTCTAACAGAGATAGATGGTTAGGACAGTCAAAGTGAACCTCTGATGATAAAGTTCAAAGGCCGTAATATCCTTCATCAGAAACCGCAATTAAAAATGGAAGAAATTATCTCTTGGCTGAGTAATGAAGTGGTTGTTGAGTAATTTCTTGAATTTATTGAAAACAGCGACTAGATCTTACAAGTTCTTTGCTCTTCGCCGTATCTCACAACATTGAGTTATCTGCTATGTTTGTGTAACAAGTGTAACATTTTTCCAACGATAAAACATTCAACAAATTTCTGATGTCTCACTAGTTTGACAAATTTTGAACATAATTCTATCATGGGCCAGGAGGTAGTTGAAACTGTTGAAATTCAATTTAAATGAATATGTAAAATGATGCAAATGGTAGGGTCGGTGAGATTTTTTTTGATCCGGTCAATAATCACACATGAAATTATTTCTATAATTTGTCTAGCTGAGACGTAGTTTAATCATTTATCACAGTCCCGGGGCTTTGCGAGTAATAGCAAATTTACGCACTGCACTCTGGAAAATGAGTCATTACTTCAATGACTTGAAAATTACTTACGTAATTGTTTGGGTCTTTTATTGTGCTAACTATAAGGGCTGTTGAAGGCAAGAGTTACTATTTATATAAAGAGGCCAAATAATAGCAATCTTACTTTGTGTGTGGTTAAATAGTTTGTCCCATTGACTCGAGGTAAAGTGTCGCTGCCGTCCAGTAAAATCAACTTTGAGTCACTTGTTAATGGGACAAATGATGGACATGGGTATTCGTGTGCTTATAATGACCTAATTTTCACCTCTCATCGGTCAATTGCACACTGTAATATTGTCCTCATTTGTCCCATTAATACACTGGTAAGTAATGTCGTCCTATTACCGCAACATTCATATTAATACTGTAATAGTATATTACTTCCGAGGTTCCAAGTTGTGTATTTGATAAGTGGGGTGTTATAGCCCGACCCGAAGGGGAGGGCTGTATTTTTCCACTTGTCAAATAACAACATGGAACCTCGTAACTACAATGCTTTACGTGATTAGGCAATGTAAATGAAAATGAAACATGCCGTAACACGTAAATTGTATTACTACAGAAGGTAAAGGTAAAATAATCTACCTAACAGCTAGTCATGTAACTTCAACATATCGACCTCTTGTGATACTCCATTCCTCAAGTGCCTCAATGGTTATATCGTTTGCGGTTGTTTTAGATCTTAGTAGAGCCAGTAGTACCAGTGGTAAGGCAGAATAACTTATTAGGATTTTTTGAAAACAATTATTCAACAATTCAAGCTAGAAGTAGAACTAAATGTTGATCGATTGGTGACTTTAGCATTCCCTAATTCTATCATCTAAACAATGGGATTCTGGTATTCGATTTTCCAATATCCATTGCTATCGTCCGGTTCAGTTTTCTTTTTATTGACAAGTGTGTGCACCTCCCTTAATAAATCTCCTGCCGATTCAAAGTCTTTAGAAAAATGTTTCGTTTTGAACACTGGTTTCTTTTCCTCTGCTGATTCATCATCACCATCATCTTCATCAGCCTGTCTCTGCTTCTCTTCGATATATTTGTTATTATTGTGAAACGCCTTTTCCACCTCTTTTAACGCTCTGTTAGGATTTTGAATGAATTCAACATTTTTATTTTTTGGTGCTGGCTGTTCTTTTGTTTGCGAAGACTTGTCGGTTTCATCGTTTTCTTCATTTCCATCAGATTCGACCGATGATTCATCCGATTCACTAGATTCATCGTCTTCATCTGTTTCTTCGGACTCATCTGCATCATCACCATCATCACCATCATCATCGGAATCATCGTCGGTGAGAGACTCTTTGGGCTTCCCATTCTTTAGCAGCTCGACATCGTCTCTCTCCCCATCTTTCAGTTTCGGAATCGATGCTTTAAGTTTTTCGTAGAAAAATGTATCATTGGCTAAATCCTTGGCTTCCAATGCTTCTTTATTACTGCTAACTACTACCGGACGGCTTTTCGGTTCGTAAAATTCGTAAACCCGAATTTGACTGGTGTCTTGATCGTCAGTTGACCTTTTCTTACGGTGTATATAATTAGTGTGTACGTCCTAGGAATATGAAAATTATTTTACCAAACATTTTGACGAAATAAAGCTGTCGACTGGTAACCTTGTATGTGCGATAAGCTTTACGAATTTCTGAATCTACTACATAAGTGCGATAGTGGTAAGTACATTTTCTCTGTTTACTGGACAACTTAAAAAATTGTTAATCTAAGAGTATTATTGTGCAGAAGATACCAAAACATTAAATCAATAAAATTTAAATTCATTTTCTTCGACATTGGAAAATTGATTTTGTCGTCATTGGCAGGGGTAAATAAATTCCTATTTCATTTCAGTGACAAATTCACAGACCACTATTACAGTGAACGACATCTCAAATGTCTCACTGTCATTTTTTTCAGAGAATGTCATTGTGAATTTGCAATGACACAATAAAATTCTCAGAAAAATTAGACAGTGAGACATTTGAGATGTCGTTCACTGTATGACTCTGGGAGTTTTCACTTTTTTTAACGAAGAAATTTCAATAATTTAAGAAAGTTAAACGCCGAAATTTGTACGAAGATATTTAGAGCTGCTACGAAGGGCCTTACGCTTTATGAACAACGACTTACTAAATGATCTGAGGATTGAATATTTGAGCATTAAGTTCTTCTATTTCCGATTCGTAAAGGTTGTTTCCACAATAAACTACAGAATTTAGTAAACTTGTCTTTGGAATTCACCCATAAGTTTTAGGAATTTACGTCAGTCAAAATCCTTTTGCCTGACGAATTTTGACTTGTGTAGACACTTGTGTGATTTCAAAAAACTAAATAAGTATTCGTGGTTACGGGGATAATATTTTTGCTTTAATGTTGGGGGAAAGATACAAAAATTACGGCGATCTTTTCTCAGATCCCTGTTATTCTCTGTGTCTAACAAATAGTAAATGTCAGGTCGATCGACTGATCGACGTTTATCTAAAATGCACACTAATTACTCGCGGTACTCTGAAAAACTTTAATTTTAACAGAAATTTCTATGTCATCCCCGTCATCCCTTTAATTAACACTACGTAACTATCATTGATAGCCTAGCAAAGAACAGGAAATAAGCGATTCGGAAGTGCAAATTGGCTTATCTACAGACGTAATTTCAAGAGTGTACTCGTCGAATAAAGAAAGTTTTTGGAAAGTTGAAAACTATTCATTGAGAACTACTCACGGATACCGTGTTAACAGAATACAATTGCAAGCAAATTGAAAACGTGTTTCCTGTCGTAAAACTGTAGAGCTTATGAATAGCGTAATGGGTAAACTTAAAAACGCCGCAGTTGATTTTTTTTAAAGGTAAAAGAAGAATAAAAAAAGCTGAAAAATAATATCTGAAGTTGAATCATTTGGATCTTGTTGGGTGCTCTTACATCTCCACGTCGGATCAACATTGTTGCTCATTTTCTTCTAAGAAATAACATAAAGAAAAACGTGCACAACGCATGTGTTCGACTACAGCTTACATATCTAATAAAAACCAAATACAAGCCTTCTTTTCACCACTCAAATGCGATACATCTATGAAACTACTTCCATTCCAGCTTAATACTACATCAAACCACCTTCTCTCATTTACATCAGCAAAAACAGAAGTTTCAAAATAGATTTTTATTTTATTTTAAATTATATTTACAAAATCCAATTTAATAATATTACAAAAAAAAAGTATTTTCATTAAATTAAATAAATTTTCAAACGAAAAAAAATCGCTGTACGAAGGAATGTTGAAATTTTACTGAAACTACACAGACAATAGAGATTTTTCATGGCTTATACGCAGAGCATGTACGAAGTCAACGTGTGGTACATATAGAATATCCGGTCGACCGGATATAATAATGCAATCAGACGTTAGTTTCTTAAATACTGCACTCAAGAAATTGTTTCTTGTGTCTCTTTAACATAATGTCGTGCGTAGTTTCTAGCATGCTACAGGCATTTTCTATGTTTAGTGTACAAATATAGGTGGACTTTATTTTCCGACAGTCCTAAATGGCATTGTGTGTTCGTTAACAATTAAACAAATGTAAGTGTAGGTCCCAAATATTCTATCGAACAGTGGTACCATCAATTGTCTTTAATGTTTCGTCAACCTTTTAGTTTAAAAATGGAGATACAATTTCTTTTCTTTTCTTTTTGAACAAGTAATGGGAATGATTTTCGTATATAAATAAGTTGCGATGAATTTAAGAAAACGAAAGAGTTAGGTGGGAAAAAGGTAAATAATAAAAATAAAAATGAAATGCGCGAAATGGCAAAAGTGACAATAAAAATGCAAGTTTTGTATCTTCATTTTTTCATGATAAAAGAGAGTTTCGAAATCCATTTTTCTTTTGTGTATAATACAAAAAAAAAGTTGCGTTTCATTTATAAATAATTGTGATGATGCTGTGCAATATAATATTTGATATGACTGAATTTTGGCTAAGAAAATGGTGCAATTTTTGAAATTTTATTATTTCTTGAAGCTTACCACTGTGTCTGGAATGTCGTTCAGGATGTTCTGAAAAAAAAATGGCGCACACATTAGCTAGATTTGAGGAAAATTAGATAGAAATACAAATATTTTACAGATACGTCTTGTTTTGGGGGTATGAACAAGAGAAAATCTTGGGGGTAAAATATCTGCAATCGATGATGTTCTATCTTAAATTAATGGTCAAAATATAAATAGAGTTTCCACTACACATCTATTTTATTTTATGAAGGAAGACCCACAAAGCAATTGACATAATTTTGGCCGAGACATTCTTCAAATCTATTTTTTACCATGAAGCCGTGATGGTTGGTTTCTGTGCAGATGTAGTGCAGAAGAAACCATGATCTATTGTATATTTACACAAAACTAAGCCATCATGGCTTCATGCTAAAAAATTGATTTGAAGAATGTCTCGGCCAAAAATATGTCACTAAGTTTTACGGGTCTTTTGTTTTAAAAAATGCACCATTCCCAGACCACACGATCTGTATCTTTAAGTTTGTGCATGCAATGAAGCTTGATCATCAGGATCACCTCTTCAATAGTCAGAATCAGTAAAGACACAGACGTATGAAAATATCAGAAATTTCACTGCGTTAGAAACGAATTAATTAATTAGATAAGTCGTAAAAATCAAAATCGTCATTCACAGAAAATAATTGCATTGACGATTCTTCGCGCAATTTCCATTCACTTTCTTCATAGATCTCACACGTATATTGGCATTTTCCGTGCAGTAATTTTTAAATGACTGTTGATAGAAGATACCACAAAAAAAACAGGAAAATAAATTGGCGAACATTTCCTAACGCTTGAAAACTAATTTTCATTTTCGTATGGCCTAAATAGCTCGTCGAGCAGTAACCTACAATTCTAAAAATATCTTTTTTATCGAATGCAGCAATAATATAGCCCGGGGTGACTCAATAAAAAGCAAACCAGGGTCTAACCTTTGGAGGAACTATTTTCGGCAAAATATTTTCCCATTTTTCTTGAGTCTTCCCTGTCTTCCCCGTCTTACCGTATTTGATTCGCCCCTATTTTCCTTAATTTTCCAAGAAAACATAGCTAACGCCGACCCGTACGAAACACCTATTCGTATCAAAAGCCTTTAATGTGAAACTCTTCATTTCTCTTACTTCATTTTCTTCTCTGCTGAAAAACTATTCTTCCTTTTAAATCACTTACATTATCCACTCTTTGCCTTGTTATCATATACAATTAAATTGCCGGAGGCAATATAGACAGCCCCGTACGAAGTCAAATTTCATAAATTCCTATTTAAACAGCTATATACCGCTATATTTACCTATATTTCACTGTAAATAAACATTTCACATAGGAATATGCTATTATATAGCTCTATATGCCTGTATATAGCTCAATATAGCTGTATATAGGTATATATAGATGTCCATATATGGAAACCCCTCACACTTAACACATTATTTCCATGTTAACAGAAACTCTCTAAGCATCATTTTTCCCACTTTATATCACTTTTAATAAAATCCAATATGGCCGCCGGCAGCCATTTTGTTAGGAAACCGAAAATAGTACCGACGCTTTACATTTGTTAATACCTTTTAAACAAAAAAAAATCATGAAATTCGGTCAAAATTTACTCGAGATATTGACAAAATACTCCACGTTCACTGTACGGCCGAGTAGCCAGATAAGAGCTCACTCCAAGAGACCTAGCTCACGCTCCGGAGAACATAATTTCATAAACTTTTTTTCCCTGATTGGTACGGTCAATACCTATCTAATAAAGCTAAAACGAACGAAATATGTTCAAATTTGGCCGACCTACAAGCAAAAACTGCTTGCCGCTCTGTGCCTGTTCCACACCAAGGGGTCTAACTCACGAGTCGGTCATCCGATTTCCATAAACTTTTTTTTGTCGATCGGTATTGTAAATACCTTTTATTTGACGTATCACTTACAAGTTTAACGTTTAAATGTCCGGAGATATCTTCGAAAAACCATAAAGCACTTATTGGTTCACAGCTCGGGAGGGGTCGATCCAAAATCACTCATCTTCGAACTTAGCCTGTCTTTTGACATTACCAAACGGGAAAAAAAAGAATTTTCAAAATCGGATGCGTTTTACTCAAGTTATCGTGCAGACGGACAGACGGACAGACGCTTCAGAAAAATATGGAAAAATGTTTTCCCAAAAATAGTTTCTGAATCTTTTGACAAAGAATTTTTCCAAGTCGATAGAGAGCATTTTTATGTGACACCAAAAAGATTTTTATTTCATAAATTTTGGATAAGTTGTACCGACTTTTACCCAGTTCATGCATAGTACAGCGTGGGCAAGCCTAACTTCCTATTTGAAAAAATTCCAGAGCTGAAATTGAAAGCAATTTGTACTTACATATTGGTGTGGTGAATAATCCTGCCCATAATCTGCCCACTTCGTCAGATCAATGGATGGAATAATTCCACTCTTGCATGGAACTCTAGGATTACTGCAAAAGATTTTCATAAATTTCAACCTACTAAATCGGTGCCATTCACGTTATATTTACATTTCGTGATCCGGCAGAACCATCGGATAAATTTGCACTGTGTCAATCAGATCAGTATTGTCACAAATCAATCTGGATAATTTAGCCTTCCGGAGTTCTTGTAATTGTTCCGGTGTGAACGATGACGGTTGATTCGGTAGCTCATACCAGAAGCGATCTCCTCGCCGGATGTAACTCAATTGGGTGGCAATGACACAAGCGAATGTAGGTCCCAACATTGAGCCCGGTAGTGATCGTTCCGATACGCCACCCGACCACAAGTCAATATCAGCAGGATGCCTGTATGATTAAAACAGTCGATAAGTTGTAATTTCGAATGGAATTTGATTGGGAAGTTTACTCGAAAATACTGGAGTAGCGGAAAATTGTTTCGTTTGGCATTGAGCCTGCCATTTCTTCCCAGCTGTGTGATATTGGCAGACCACAGAACTTTCTGAATTCCATGTAACCAGGAATACCGAACTCACGACCACGTTGCATATTGAATGATACCAAATCATGGCCGAAACTGAGAACAAAAATTTGTGACATTAAATTTGTTGGCACAGAGCAGAGTGTAGACACTAACCGCGCACCCTCCTTTTTAAACAAATGATTTGTAACTTCTTGAGTAATAGAATCGTCCATAGCTTGAGCAACTTGATTCATCAAACCCATCAGATATTCGTCAAACACACCAGCTCTGTATAAATCATATGGCCGACGAATCAGATCGGAAAGTCGTTTCGAAGCGATGAACTTGTGGGCTTTCGACCATCGTTCAACTGCTGTTGGAAGAAGCGAATGACCGAATCTAAACGCAGCTGAAGCGAAAGCGTCAATGATCGATGGATTGACTTGAGAATCGTATCTGAAGAAGAGATTTTGTTCAGCGAATTTTACATTTAATAATTCCATTGTTTGTTACCCATCCCAGTAGCCGTTCTTGTTCAGTACTAAACCAAATTTCTCCATAACTTCTTTTCCAAGCAAAATCGGCAAGAATTCATTGTAGGTGATGTGCTGGATAATGGCTACGTTGATTCGTCTAGATTCTTGGAACAATGTTTCGTCGTCCCAGTGTGGATTGATTGCAGCTAATTTTCCCGCTAAACGATTATGCTCACGAGCCAACATTGTGTGCATACATGTCAATACTAACTGTTCGTTGACTCGAATTTCACCTGAGATTTTTTGTTGCTAAAGGATTTATCTTCATCAAATTGATCAAAAACAAACCTGCTTCAAAGCAGAACATGCTCTTGTTGGGTCTGGTGCAACCTTCATCTGGAATATCTAATTTGAGCGGAAGCAAGTCCTTTAGACCATATTCTTGGAAAACTGGGTTCATTCTCAATAATCCCCCGAATCCGGTTCTCAATTTTCTCGTAAACGTTTCCTTGACACCATAAATTGTGTTTCCGTCAATGATACCCGTTAAAGTGTTAAATTGAGTTCTTGAACCTAAAGACATTTGTTGCAGATTGGTTCAGTAAAATTCAGGGTCCTAAAATATTTACCTAGTTTGCAACCAGCTTTGGGTGATGGAAAACCACGAACGAAATCAATACACTTAACATTGAAGAGGCGATAGAAGTAATCGTCATCGGGGACACGAATCTCATTACAATATGGATGCTTCAAATGAAGCGGACGCTTGCAACATTCTTCTGGATCGTTCCTATTAATTGGATCTGCGACGAAAACAAAACGGGTTAGATGGTACCAAATTACCAACTTACATCACACTCTAATCACCTAAAGGTGTTCCAGTCAAAGTGAAATCATGATCCATAAACTGACCCCAAGCGATAACCATCACAGTACCAGCATGATCATGAAAACCATCATCTGGATGCAAAGTTCTCGACACCACTCGACTCAATGGCAAATCACGTCCAGTTACAGATATTCTGGGCGCATTAATTCCGTCAGCATACAATGGTCCGATTAAACGTTGGAATGGTGCCATAGCTGCACCCCACAACGGATGCTCTAAATTATTACAGAGGCCATCGGATCGACGATATTTTCCCGGACGACATTCAACACCGGATAAAAATGGCGGACATACTTCTCTGATAAGAGTTTTCGATGTATCGATTTGCGGAAGACCCTTCTCAATGTCTTCGTACGATAGGCCGTAACTAATCGAGGGAAAGGAGGAAAATGAATTATTTTCAACGTTCATTTGAGGGCAGAATCTGGATGTTTCGACCGTAGATTTCTCAGTCTCAACACACATGATTCCTCCACAATTTTGGTCTAGTGGTTCAGTCTGGTATAGTAAATCGAATGGTTTTTGAATGGAAAAATTTGTCAGAAAAAACTGAAAGTGCACTTTCCACTCGAATCGAATGCATGTTCAGTGTGTTCTACATTCTGGGAAAACAAGGTATGCCTGCTATACGATTCAATAAATAAATATCGGTTTACAATTTTCGTTACTATAAATTATTCCACCGCGCATAACGTCCAATTACTAGAATCATAAATTATAACGCCAGACCGATATTGACATAAACAACATGAATTTTTCATAAATTGACAATATGTTCAATATGTTCATGGCTTACGCATACGACATTCCAAGTCAATCCAATCCAAAAAAAATTACAGTTTTTTTCTAATTAAGCAAAATGCAACTACTATTAAAACGAGCAGGTACAAGTACAGTACACATACGTGCCATATGTTTTCTTTTTAATGATGAATAAATTCGAATGAATGGAGTTCAAATGTTTCTCTAAGCTCGGATACCATTGAGAGCTTAAACGATATGGGTATGTGGATGGAAAAACCTTTTGGTTTAATGTCGATCAATCTAAATGAAAGGCTTGTGCAACAAATATACATCCATTGAATCAGCCAGTCAGGTATATAGCTTCACTAGTTTAATTAATTCAATAACAACAACAAAAAACCAGTCGAGATCTTGGCAAATCGCTGTGATTAGTCTCGTAACCCCGTGCGACCCCATCGTATCTATGGTACGTTGCGTACGTTAAAATGTAATGCGATTAATAATTTAATAATTAATTGATTTACGCCGTCGAGACTGTACATAGCGCGAGATCTTTTTCAGAAAATTGATTTGCAAATTTGCTTTAATTTTCCAAAATTTGTCAAAACTTTCCAAAATTTGCTACGAAAGGCTTGTAAGGAACAGGATCTATTCGACCGATTTTTTTTTTAAATGTCTATGCCTTTCAGATTTACTCAAGACTGGAGTCTCAAGCTAATTTGTGAGCCTGAACTGTCGATTAATCATCTACGCACAGTCTTTGCTTTCTGATTCGAATTCCACCAGTAACAAATGGCACTTTAAACGTATAAGCCCCCAAGCATACGTTGTACGTTACTAAAAACCCATAAACGACAGGAAAAATCTTAAAGTTGCAACTTAAGAAGCAAGTGATTGCAACAAGAAAAAATCATAAACATTAATATCGCATAAGACACAACAATTTGCAGTAACTCGATTAAAAGTTCCATTTATAAAATCCACCAGATTGGTATCTCGACCCAATGGTTATAAGACTACGGCATGCAGCTATAATATTAGATCGATTAAAATGATTTTGATATTTGATTTGATAAGCACTTTATTGGGTATTAAAGAAACATCAAATTAAAGTCGATAAAAGATCAATTTAATCCTCACCCAAAGTGTATTTAACAATATTGCATGGGCACATGAATGGTTGTGTGTACATTGTACTACATTCTAATAGTTTATTTATGTAAATTAATTGTAGCAATAAAGCGTGTCATGGATCTACTGCACACCACGAACTTATAATGGAAATTCCTTTTCAAAATCATTTAAATCGATCGATGTAATCAACGATAAGAATTTTTACGTTGGCTGTTGAAGAATGCTGATGTTGCGAAAAAAAATGTCTTGGTGGTTTTATGTAAAGACGGAAATGTTTTTCATAAAAATCAGTTTTTGTTAAGCTATGTTGTAATAGCACTTTGTTGACCTAATTCACGTTTTTTGCTATCTTATCGTGCAACGTTTCAGCCAGGAAATTGTCCTCCGTAAATAAACGAAGTGTCCAATAACGAAATAGTGTAAGAGATAGTAATGGAAAGGTTTAAATATTTCCGTCTGGACATGTCGAACATTGATCTTCTAATTTCTCCACCAGAGACACTACAAAGTTTGATACAGTTTCAACAAATTTTTTCCAAGGACTCATTTTTGAAAATGTGAATACGTAAATGTACCAAAAATTGTCAACATTTTCAAGAAAATTCGTCAACTTTTAGCAAATTTTGGAAAGTTTTAGAAAATGTAGCAACTCAATTTTACAGATTGGGCTCTGCTTCTTACAATAATTTTGAAAATCTGAAAATGAACCCTATTATTGGCCGAGACATTCTTAAAATCTATTTTTTACCATGAAACCGTGATGGTCCTTTTTTGTGCATCTGTTCAAAAACGAAGATCTGTTTCCACAAAAATCATCCATCATTGCTTCGTCGTAAAAAATGACTTAAAAAGTGTCTTGGCCAAAAATATGTCAATAAGTCTTTCCTTTCAAAAGATTGTGGAAATTCATTCAACTGTTTCGGTCTAGTGTTACTAACAACATCAGATTTTACATGCATCATTCATTCATCTTTGATCTAATATTACTGGTCTTAAGATTGCATTGAACTTCAATTAGCTTAAATTATTTTTTTTTAAGAAATACACTTACGTCCTTGCCAACTGAATGGAAATATCAAGTAAAAGTTCACCAACAGTTGCAATGTCTTCAGTTTTCCATTCACCTTTCGGACTAGATACATCTAAAAAATTGCATGAACTTTCTCAATTAACTTTTTTTTCTGTTACCTTTCCATAATGTTTTACTCACGAATTCTTTTACGTGCATCAAGGTAAGCATTATTCACAGCATCGTATGTTATGCATGTATGACCGTCATGATGATGGATTCCATCTCTAGAATTAAAGTTCAACGATTAAGGTTAACCGTTCTGGTCGAATTTTTTGGCGAGAGTTTCAATGCATTAAATTTTGTTGTAAAAATCGTATGCGTAAGTGAATCTATAAAATCTATAGCCGACAGGCTATCCCACACACGAACTGTGACGAAAAAAAAAAACAAAAATTTTCTTTAATTATATACGCAAGAAAACCGCCTCAAACACTCTTTCTTTCGTTACTATTCTGCCGTGACTAAATACAATATTTAAAGTGTAACTGCAGGCATCATGCCCATACTGAGAAACAGAAGCGCATAATAATTTTCAATTTCATTGGATAGTAAAATTAATTGTGCTTCATGTCGCAGCTATATTTTCATTTTAACTTCCTTTCCTTTTACTTCAGAAATATTGGATCGCCTTTTTAGTGAGATCGTCATTTAGATCAACAAAAAAAACGTTGGTAATTTTGTCAGACTATGCGACAAACATCATGAACGTAAACTCATTTATAAAAAAAATATTGAATAAGTACATGAGGGCTCAATATTAATCAGTGAATAAGGTACAAATCAAAATTTTAGAAATGTGACCTGGATAAAATCAGGTCAATCTTTCTCGACCTGCAAGGATCAAGGCACTGTTCGATATTTATTTATTTCTTATACATTATAATTCAATTGGAATTTTCTCGGACGAGAAGCATTTGTATCGCTAGAAAACTCACGGGTCTGCTTCTCTCAAAAGAAAAATTGCAAATTTTCTACTTTTGCTTCAGTCGACCTCTTTCGTACAGATAGCCCCATGATTGATATATTTTAATATAAAAGAAAGATTACTTCGTCATGTTCAAAGCCCTCTTCCCGTTCACCAAACAAAATATTATCTAAATATTCATTTAAGAAAAGTTCCAACCCGTATGTTACCCAAATTTATTAATAAAATGTTTTAAAAAAGAAAATAAAAGTACGGATGTCGTACTCGAACCTCTCCCCTCACCCTTCCGACTTGCGACTTCTAATTTATTGAAATGGAAATAAAAACATTCAAAAGGAGCTCAACAGTTGAGCCTCAACTTCTGAATTCATTTGTTTTCTCTTTTAGTTAATCAATGAAATTGGACTTCGTTGAATCATTGCATTGTTCCTTATACTTACACTGATCCCCTCAAAATGTTAATGTTATGATCGAATGCTGATGATCTGGCACCGCCGGCCAGTATTAGAGCACATTCCGAACCATGTTCTTCCAATGACAAAATCTGTGAATTCACACCCAGTATTGCCGTTACAAACAGCGCAAATCTGAAACAAGGAAATTTAATTAAATTAATTCACAAAAAACAATTTTCTTCTTTTACAATTAACAATTAACACGCTTGATCTTAATCATCTCCGCATTATTATGCTTGCAGACATTATGCAAAAACAGATATTTTTATTACGAAAATATAAATCTACATAAAATGCCTAAATAGATTGTTGTTTTAAATTGAAGCAATGTTAACGAAAAGAACAACAATAAAACTTAATGAACCTTGAAACAATATATTGAATTTTTCCCAAAAACCATCAGTGGCTTTATAACAAGACGCGAGAAAAAAATAATAATAATTCGTCTCGTGTAAAATGCGAATAAACCTTAAAACGGTTTTGTATTGTACCTCACTTTAATTTACGAGATCAAGCCTTTAGTGATTGACCTAAATTTTAACATAAAATTTCATATTTTTTCTGTACCCATTTAGGAGACATTTAATGTGAAAAAGACAAAAAAAATATTTTCAACCGAAATGTAGTGCGAATTTTGTTTTTTTTTAGTATAATACATAATTCGCTGTGTGTGGTTTTTAATGCAGTCAATTGATTGTTTTTATTCATAATGTTATATAATTACAGCTATGTAATCATTCTGATCATGAAATTATTCGTATACATACGTACACTCTCACTTGGTATGTTTTATTTATATGAATGAAAGATCTTGTTTGCAGATATATTATGCATAAAGCACATAAATATTATTTCACGATTAAATTTACCTTTGCAATTTTGTATTTAGCTGAAAAACATACACTCACCTAAAATTGTTTGTATTATTGTTTTATTAAATTAAAATTGAAATTACATCACGATAGGTGGTTATAACTCAATTAATAAATTAGTTATGCATAGTTTAAGAATAGATCCACGTTTTAAAATTATACATACAGTCTATGTAAATCGATACCATTTATACAATTTACAATTTGATTTATCAGACCAACCTTAACCTTAAAATTCAATGAATTTAACTTTTTCCCTTGATTAATCTATAGTAATCGAAATGCTTGTTGTTATTCTACCTATGGTTCAGTTGAATTCGGCTATTGGGGCTATATATGGTTAATTCCATCTGTTGGCTACATGATACTGCCTTTAATTTTAAAGGATATCTTAGGACCTCTTTAATACCTATATCAGAGATGATTACCACTTTTTGTAAAAGTGATTATTCTTAAATTTTGTAACGCTTTTTCAGTGCTGTCATCAAAATAAAATGATAAATAACTCGAGAAATACACCCCCTGCGAAGTGCTGACTATACTCTACCCTCCTAAATGGGGGATAGAAAATAATTTTAACTTTCAAAAATACGTATTTCGCGAGTTGTTTAAAATTTTCATGACAGCACTGAAAATGCGTTACGTAATTTATGAATGATTTCTAACACATGCATGCCTATACCATATTTTAGAATTCAGGACGCCGTAGGTGCTAAAATACTGAGGTATGTCTATGGCAACTTATATGCCGTACAATTTTCACTTTTTGCTGGAATGGGTCATATATCCAAATTAATAGCCGTTGAAATCGGATAATAATACTTGTTCCGCATTAAATACTATCTATTATGCTGCATAGCTGCATGGAACAAGGAAATTGCTATAACAATCTAATAAGTAAATTAATTCTTTTTATTAATTAAAATTTTTCTGAATCATCGACTGGCCTAGCAATTATTTGTTCGAAAATGGTTCAATTGTAGACATAAAACAAACAAACAAAAATTTGAACAACACACGCCCTGATTGACACGTAATCGTTGGGTTGGGTTCGCTCCCGATATTTTTTTGTCTTATACAATTGAGATGAAATTGGTTTCAAAATCCGTGGACATAAAATATTTATGATTACGATGCAGTAAAAAGTATCGAATTTCTGCAATAATTATTGCTTATATTTTGTTATGTGATTGCAAAGTTATTTTATTATGTTAATGAGTGAGAGGTACTTGTTAAATGTACTTGTTTCGAGCTAGCTTTGGAACGATTAAATTGAGGAAGTAAAAAACACAGCTCTCAAAAATTTTTGGAACAAAGAAAAATAAAAAGGCACAAATTGACTTATTTAGTTCGCCATTCAGGCGCTTCAGGTGGTGTACTCTATTGTAGCGAAGCATATGTTAAAAGAAATGAAGTAAAAGATTTTCGAGTACGTTCGTGACTCGAATATTGAATATATCTCGTAAATAGAACGTACATTTTTCGTATAATTTTACGAGTTATTCAGATACATTTTCCTATTTTTTTTTACACCAGAGAAATACCATTATCAATGTTTTGTTCAAGACGCATCTATGAAATCTCTTGAGGTCTACGTGGTTTGAGCATTTCTGAATTTCACGGATAGATAAAATTTAATTTAGTATAATGTCACCTAATGTCACCTTATTATCTTGGTCTAACGGCCTTTAGCTCATTTGTTGATATTTTAAAATTAGATGACAAAAATCATTAAATGAAATTTTCTTTCCTTTAACATAGAATCAAATACTACAACGTCATATACCAATATTACGCAAAATGTTTACGAAATTCTAGTTGAATCAAAATGTTACCGAAGTAATCTGTCATCTAACCAGCTCGATTTTATTTATAATATTAAACGAAAAGATTTAAACGTTTCTTTTCAAATCGACACAAAACAATGCCCTTCAAACAGAGTTGCCACACATGCCTAGTCGGTATACCACCAATTTCTTTTGTTCATTTATCACCATAATTTTGTCATATTTAGGTAATGTGTCCGATGAAAATGTCCTATTCAAATAAAATACCACTGTACCCAGTACCATTCGCTTTTCGTCATCATTACGCCCACATTGAACGTTTTACGTTCAGACAAAATATTCAATTTATCAAAATAACAAAACAGACGACAGAAAAAACACACAATTTGCGCTAGTTTCATATTAATACCAGTGTAACAACTCAAACAAAACTACCAACTAAATTCATCAGTATTGTTTAAGTATAAGGTCATAAAGTCATAATATTGTCAGTTACAAAATAAGTCAGCGAATCACATTAAGAAAGAGTTCTTGAAAAAGTCACGAGACTTCGCTTGTGTCTATTTTTTTTCTCTTTTTTTTTACTTTTCTGCGCACGGATAATAAATTATTTTTTAAAAGCTTGTCTCGTAAGTGAGCCGATATGTACAGACAGATTTATTTGGAGTGTTAATTTCACATTAATAACTGTAATGTAATGCCTATAATTAGAACTAATTGAAATTTCATAGCGACATTGACCGCCAAAATGTTAATTACACATTTTTGTCTGACAAACGATTTATTTATGTTGATCGTTGAAATTGCCCAACATTATTTATTGGAAATAGAGAAATTAAGATTAATTGCTTTATTAAA
Organism: Bradysia coprophila; assembly: GCF_014529535.1. NCBI lineage: Eukaryota > Metazoa > Arthropoda > Insecta > Diptera > Sciaridae > Bradysia > Bradysia coprophila. The sequence goes on from NC_050737.1 coordinate 6,614,518, forward strand.
AGTAATTTATGAATTTTACGAGTTGAATGGACGCATTAGATTTTTAAGAATTGGTTGGTAACAAATTAACTAATTGCAAATGTGAAGAAAGCTCAGAATGTATTTTTTTTGCTAAGAAATGGTTGAACTTTTACTTTTGGAACATATAAAATACTATCGATGTTTATAATAACAGAACTTAAAAAAACCTGGTTCCGTTTTTAAGAAAATATTTTCTTGAATTGTTTAAGAGAAATTCGAGAAACTCCAGTAAATGCAAGATAATGTTTTCTCAAAAATAAGCCACGCATTGATTCCTCATCAACTATATCTAATTAAAACCACCGTTTTGCTTTGCCTATAACTCAATATTGATCGATGCAATGATCTGATATTGATTTTAGCAAGAATTCATCTAATCTATTTACATTACTTGTTCAGACGCTCAGGAATTCGAATTCAATGATCTAACGTAACCTGAAATTATTTCTAACTTTGTCATTTCTATATTGCACCTTGTTTACGAGCTGTGAACACATAATGAATACTCATGGGATTTTGGTTTAATAAAAAAAATTACAAAATGTTTACTCAATATACTGAAATAATAAATTCCGGTAGGAGTGAGTGACAAGTCAATTAAACTGAATAGCTAATTTAGTTCGATATTTTGCAGTGGTTGTTACAATAGAACATTAACCTTTCACCATATCACCAGAGTATTTATTGAACCTGTTACTCCTTCTTGTCTCATTGATTTCAAAAGATTGAAACATAATCTACTACTTCATTGTTCATTTGTAACTAACGCTTCGCAACCTATCGCCGACAACAGATGAGCGCGATGTTACTGATAGATACAGACCAGACGCTCCAAATTCTGAGCAAATATGGTGGATGCACTATAATGATCAAATACGTATGGGACATCACCCTAAACGAATGTATTTAGTCCAGGTTCTTGTGTCAGAACAAATGGATCCGTTCGCCAAAAATATGCTAAAAAAGTCGATTTTCGAAAAAGAAAAATTGTTCCACATCTGCTCATTTCCACTCATGAGTGATAACTGAAAAACTCGCAATACGTAGAGCGAGCGAATTGACACAAATTACCCGACTAATTAGCAAAGTCTAATTTTAATTTTTGGATAGATTTTCTAAAAAAAAATCGTGTGTGGCGCTTCTTTAACAAAGAAACTTTATACGTTGTCGATGTTTTCTTTTCTTTTAATCGTCACTTCAATGTCGGTTCCACACGACCAAAACTAAAAGTCGGCGCGTCTGATGCAGACCAGAATTTGTATTTATTAATAACCTGATATTATTTAAACATTATCTAGTATCCATGCAGGTCCAATACAAATATCAAATATAGCTAAGAATGAACGGGAAATAAGAATGTTCAATAACACAATGAAATAGTCAAAAGAAGTTTCTTTATTTCAAATCGAAATCTACGATTGCAATAAATTATTCAAAAGCTTCTTAAAAAAATCGATTGCTAATTAGCATATGTATACATATATACTCACTTGTAGCATGTATAGTAATTTATATTTAAAATAGCGTCAATCATTCTGTTTGTTGTATAACAGTACTCTCATCATATGTATCTTGAAAATCGGCGTATATTCACAAGAAATTTTGTTTGAAAAAATTTTATATTAAAAATAAAAAAGTATATCGTGAGATTTTTAACCTCACGTTTATATTGTTGCGTATATATGCATACGTATAGTGTATGTAGCATACTGACAATATTTTTTAAAATAATTTTTACATAATAATTTTTTAACACATTCATGTCATTCAACTTAAGATAATGTGCTGATGAGTTTCAATTTTGAATTAGTCACGTTAGGTGTCAAGCATATGAAATGTTTCATGACACTCTTCGATGGCAGTAGCTACATTAGTTGGGGTAACTTAATCGGAAAGTTGGACGAATGAAATAATTCGTCTCAATAAAATTTAATGCGGAAATTGCGTACACTGAGCCGTCCCTTATTGAGATTACAGTATAAATTCCCATTAATTATGAAGAATTATTTTTGAGAATTTTGAGTACAGTTAATCTCAACCAACGTTGTTTTTTTCGCCAGCTGGTCCACTCATACAAACATACAGCTTATACGTATTTATAAATGGGTTTAAAGGTCATACACACGCGTGTGGTAATGTGGTAGTAGTAAAACCCAACGCAGAAGCAGTGTGATTGCATGAGTTCTGCTGGTAAAACAGCTGAAGCAAATGTAAACAGATTAAAAATATTTAAATTCTTAAAAAGTAAGACCCTAAAGCTGCAACCAATAATGGTCGATACTGTTAAATTTTGTTCTTTTGTTCAAGAAATTCCGTTAGTCTGAAAATAATAATGAGAAAACCACAGCTGACTCTATATAATGTAGCTTGAGGCTGCTTTAATACTCTATATTTTCCTTCAAAAACGAAAGACATCGATCGAGCGACGAAAACCACAAGCAAGTTTTTACCAACGAAGATGGTTTACTTAATGTTGTTGCGATTTAATTATGGTTTTTTGAATAGGTGTGGCGGAATTGATCAAAAAAAAAGTTTTGGAGAAGTTTTTAACTGGGGTAAACCGAAATTTTGCTACTGTAGACTGAGCTGAAAATGCGATGACATGAGTATCGATAACTTTTTGATAAAACGACGAGTTCCGGAAGAAACGATGAGTAGTTGACGTTTTTTCTGGAACTCACCAGGGAGGTATCGTTTATTCTCGCCGTTCAACTTTTTGTAAAGGAAAATTCTAGTTACAAATTATTCAGAAGCGACGACTTCCTGAAGAAGCTACGACTTCCTGAAGAAACGGCGACTTCCTGGAGAAACGAAAACTTCTTAAGAAAAGTCGACTACATATCATTTCTTCAGGAACTCGCTGCTGCTTCAGAAAATCGTCGATACTCGTGTCGTCGAATTTTCAGTGCAATCTACTGTAGAATGTAAACTTTGAAGAGAAAAAAAAACTATTGGAAGACTCGATGAAACGACTTTCTTTTGAAAAGTCACTGCCCTCTGTTTCACCATTCCTTTAGTTTTACTCGAAATGCGAAATCGAAATTAAATTTTTAATACTGGATTACTAAATGCATAAATTTCGTTAAATTATTATTTGAAAAAGAAACAACACCAGTTTTTCCTCCTACGTAACAACGATCATATCCAATTACTTTAGGCTATTTCCTTTAAATTGCTGATTTAATTGTGTGTATTATTTAACATTTTGCGAACGTAAAGTCTAAATTTTCATTTTGTGTGACTCTTATAATGTCAGTGCCATAATAATGTCAGAGGCTTTTGACTTTTACTTTTAAAACTATCACCAAACTCGATCATCCGCTGGAAATATCGTAATATTAAATAGAAAATTTATCAAAAATATCTCGATTCACCGACAATTAAACAATTATTGAACTTGTATTGATCCATTCCTTGCAATTTTATGTCTTCATAAATAAATAACTTAACGTTAATAGGCAACCGGACAAGTATGCGTAAGAGAGGCTTGGTCAACAAGTTAATTTTAAATCTAATTTCTCCTAGACTTATACTTACCACACGTTAAAATCGGCTTGAACGTATAATGTGCAATAAAGAAGACTGATTAGACAGCCACATTGAAACTTGTTCGCATATGGATCGATTCGAACTATAATTGTAATCTTCTCTAAATTGAGCATAAATTTGAAACGAAAAAGAAATATTTTTTTTACAATTATGTAAGTAAACACTGTGTGGTTTCGTATACAGCATGAGCATCATCATCATCATCAAAAACAACAACCACTGAGGATGCACAACACTAAGTAAGTGAATTGCATATTACTTTTGCGTAATTGTGAGACTCGTGATTTGTAATTAATTCCAGCGTTCAAAATTAATTTAAACGAACAAATTTAATCAAACACGATGAATAGATGTTTGTAGTTTATAATAATGTGGTTCGGTTATTTGTTTTTAGCATCGGTATTTTTTCACCTTTTACAGCTCAATGTAATATACTATGTATATTGTATAATGTAACAATCTAATTCATGGTTGTAAGGCATTCTTGCATATTCTTCATTGAATAAATAATATCGATTCGTTTGATGAATGTTTATGAATTGAAGATTGTCTTCATTGAAATCATTTTTTTATTATTTCGTTTTGCGAATTTTATAATAGTTAAGGTTGAAGACGTTGCCAGTAACTTTGGATTTATCTAAAAAATTAAAAGCTGAGGGATCACTCGATGTAACTTTTTATTTGAATTTTTCAACAGAAATGAAATGAGGTAAACCGTGTTTATGTTAGAGAATTTTACATTCTAAATATAGATTGTGGCACCTAAATACGATAGAACTGTTTCCACAGGCCCAAAACTCGTAAATTTTGTTTTCACATCCAAAGGACCGAATGAGATTTGATTTATCATGTAGCCTTTTACTACGGATTCCTTTCCTTTCGGTGGTCGTCCAGTATAATTGTCGAATCTATTTCTTTTCTTTTTGATCTAAATATAGATGCAAAATCTTTTACTTCATTTGTTTTAACATAAATTTTGTTATATGAGACGACATTGTTGCGCGGGATTATCGCTCGATTTTTTCGTCACTGCCGATAACAGATTATAATGCGAGAAACCCCAAACTTAAGATTGATTGTGAATTGGGTTATCCCTTTAAATTAGTTTCGAGACATGTGTCTGTTCGGAGTTAATTTCCGTAGATTGGGAAAATTGTTTAGTAAACTGTTATTTGCTTTGTTTTTAATAGCAAAAGTGAGAAACGATAAATCACATCCAACTACAAGCAGACACGAAGCCGTATTGATATTTATTATTCGAAGAACACAATGTCATGGTATAAATAGTGAATTGATAAATCGAGGGAATTTCCGCCCTGAACAATTATTCGTCTTCACTATCATTATTTGTCAGACTTTCACCAAACAATTAAAATTCAAATTTTTAGCGTGAAAAAGTAATTACTTTGTGTTGATAAATTACAATCAACAGTACATATGCTTCAACAGCAAAACGAGACACTTTTTTACATGAAAAATTTCTGAGTGTAAAAATAGGTATTGCAAGCATAAAAAAAATGAATTGGTAAATCCTATCAACTTTTAATTGAATTAACTCAAACGAACATAAAACCGAAATAATTAGCTTCGTTTTCAATAACTTTATTCAAATTTTAAAAAAGTGAAACATTTAAAGACATCGATGACATCGTAAAGTGCATGCAATAACAACGAAGCTGACATTCATTACAATGTTATTAGCTTACAAACGACTTACTAATATGAATGGTATGTTCAGTGAGATGCATTATAACACGACGAAAAAAAAGAGTTTAATCAACACACAGCAACAACAAAAAATAAATAAAATGAAGAATAAGTAGCAAAAGCGCACCGGGGATAGCAGCTATCTCTTAAGTGATTTAAGGTAAGGTATGGCTGTAACTAATTACATTTTTCTACATAGTAACGGATAACATCTCTATATTGATGTGTTTATTTTATGTAAAACGGTGTTCAGAACACCTCTAATTTGAGTGAACACAGAGAATCACAGGAAAACCGTCAACATCTATATGGCGTTATTTGTTTGACTAATTAACGTTAAAAGAGGAAAAAAAAGTAATATTCACCTTAGAATCATTTTTTTGTTGGTATTCCAAATTTCAATCGACAGAGTTTGATTTCTTAAAAAAATCTTTTGTTTCCACCAAAAAAGTAAAGTTTAACAAAATTAACAAAACACAGTTAAAAAAGTTCACAATTCCATGGTCGGTTTAAATATCTAACTCAAAAATTCAGAATTCTTGCAGAATGATTAAACAATTCAAATTACAAGTCCGTTTGATTCAAAATAAAATCTGTTTTCTTCGAGCTACCGCTGTAACCGATAATTCAAACGAAAGTAAACTGAATTCAAAAAGGTTTTCACTTTTAGACCAAAGTAATATTTTCGTCCAAACGTATTTAATTGGCATATGGATTTAATATATAAAAAAAGAACTTAAAAATCTGTATGGCAACATGAATCACGGAGAGATAACAACCAACTGAACCAAATACTGGTTTTCTTTTAACTGATTATTAGCTGAAGAAATTCATCATCACGAGAGAGAGGTTTTTAACTTTCAAAATAATCAAAGAGTATAGAACTAGCGTCGGTTACTATATGTGCACAATATAGCAGTTCGGTTTGGCAAATTTGAAGTGGAGGACGTTTGGTGCAAATTAGGAGGTGGTAAATCAATGCATGACAGTCAAGACGTGATTTTGAATGAAATCGATTTAATTATAAACGTCCTAATGCAAGCACCTGGAAAAATATTATGATTGATTGATGGATCTATCAAGTTGCAGGTCAGTAATGGTAACAGATGGGTCAATCAAATTATGTTATATGGTGATTGGGTTTCTTCGTGACTACATATTTATACACTGCAGCCAGTCATGTTTCACTGAACGGCTGTGGAAACTATGCGGTGTAGATATTTGCAATATTTTTCATATTTTCGTTTGAATTGTTGTCGATGCAAATTTATTGATTGCTTATTTATGGAAATTTTGATCGATTTGGTGATTTGTTCACCGTTAGTTGGATTTATATTGTCCCTTTGATTTGTCCGGTTAAACTATGTTTTGTTTGACCTGAAACTGACACCGAATAGGCGTTTACATTGCACGAAATTACGAAATCGAGACTGAAGATCTGTTACAGTACTGGTACAAATCAGCAAGTTTTTTCACATTTGAAACTGTCTTGTAAGGAGAAAATCGATTGAATTTGGTTTCAACTCTTAAAATTTTAAAATTTGACGTAGGTCCTTGTGTGTAATTTCGATTTGTACAGTTAGAGGCAGTGAAAATTTAGTAAAAAAAAATTCACCCGAAGTTCTGCAATATCCAGCAAACCGACTAATAAAAAAATTAGATGCCACCACCCATACACGTGGAATGTTTTCTTTCAAAAACTGAACTTGCTAATGTTCATGTGAAAGATCACAAATTATTGCATTGACGGAAGCTTGTTAATATGTTTCATACAAGTAGATAGCGTGACGGATTTTTACATTCCATTTTTTAGACATTAAATACACTTTTCCATTGTTCTTCTGTTTGCTAGTCTAGTTTACCTTTTGGGGTTTTTGTCTTATGTATTTTTCGTTTACACAATAACATTTTGTTGATATAGTCGTCTATTACCAACAGCATCGACGACATAATATATATATACATATGGTCTTACAAAGTTAGAACTATTGAAGTAAAAGATTCTGTTGTTTTCTGTAAAAGAAGACTGTTGGAATACATCTGTGAAAAGAATTAAGAGATTTGATTCTAGCGGTGATATGCCTGCCTGCCTTATAGTCCGTGATGAAAAGTTTTTCAATCCATCGTCATATACCAGCTTACAATTTTTCAAGAATAGAGTTGGTGGAATGCACAATCGGAAAACAATGAGCTTTTCGTTTTACTGATAGAAACAATAACGAAATTTGATTCACTTCAAATGTAGTCACTTCAGTTTTTGTTTTCAATTTTAACATTTTAGTTACAGCGTCATAAACAGTGAAACCACCAGAAACACAGCTTCAAAATACTGTAGCATTGGATAAACAAAAAATCGTCAACTAAAAACTGAAACACCTGCCAAGCGAAAGGCAAATAAAAGTCTTCATTAAATTTTACCAACCTTTAGATGAAAACTGTCTCGATTGCAACTGCGCTCTCAAAGTGAATGGTACTCATGGCACTAATGGTTTTTAACTGTTTGTTAAGTACCTACACGTACATATATTAAAACGAATTTATCATTTTGCCTTTGACGTATAACGTACTTTTGTGTGTGTCTTTGTCACATGATGTGAAAAATATTATTGGCAAAAATTGTTACTGCATTACTTTTCGATCACATTCCCATTCATAATTTATGTGATTTATGCAATTTAATATCTAAAAGTCAATACATTTTAATTAATAAAATCGGTTTCGAGTTTAATTTACATATAAAATAGCTCCATATAATAAGGATATTAAATGCACTAACGATATATGAGTAGCGGCTCATAATGATATTTTTTGAATTATTAATAAACTGTTTGTTGAAAGGAATTGAACCACATATTATGCTAGCACAGTCAAGCACTCACACAAAATACAACGAAGTGTATGTACAACGTTTTTTTAAATTGATTAATTATCGATTTTGTACAAAAACGATAATTAATAAACTGCAGACACCTGGTTCATATTTTTGCTGATTAATTTATCAGATATCACAAAGCGCACATTGAATTTAAAATATTGCCAAAAAAAATCTGTGATTGAGTTTATGAAGTTTTAATCATTGCTTGCCATAAACAAATGCTCGGTATATCTGCAGAGTTGTTCTTACACTAACAACCCCCAATTGTTCAATAGACTCTATTGGGAGCCACGTGCATACACCTAAATACCTAAATGACGAGAATGTTATTTAGGAATGACGATAAGCGTCCAATCGACTCGATGCTATCTCCATTGACAATAGGAAAACTATAATTGTGGGATGCATCTTGCTTTGCTTAGACGCACTGGCAAACTGATATAAGTATAAGATCAACTCGTATTTTTAGTTGAAAAATTTTAACTTTTAATAAACAAGGATTACAATATTTTCCTGTAAATCATCGGATATTCTGAAGTCGTTTTTTTTTAGATAGAAACACAGATAGAAACGACATCGATCGATACATGATTCAGTAAACTCGTTAAATACCTGACGTACCTACCAATCAATACTTTTGAATAAACAAGGTGAAGAATTTTTAAATTCCATTTACCATTCGTCCCACTCAACTACTTTAAAAATCATTTTGTACATTGAATGACACAAAAAGTTTTTGTTTTGTTTTACTGTCAAACTTAACAGAAAAAATTAAAAATTAAAATAGATCTCCTTCACGTGTGTGTACCTAGCAGAGCCTATTTGTAGGAATTAAATTATTAAAAATTCAATAAATTTAGGAATTTTTGAAAGATTTTTTATTTTTAAGAACCATATTCCTAAAAATAGGCTCTGGTATCTAGAGTAAAATTTATGAAAGCTTTCAAGAGCTTTACTCTTTTATTACTAAATCAAAACGATTGGCTTGGCCTTTTTTTGCAATCGTCTTCTGAAAGTGTCAACCAAATTATGAAATCCCGAAGTGATAGATTGAGATTTGTTCTTTTGTATTACATAAGGACTTATAGTCTAGTCGATAAGCACAAACGTTTACCAAAATCAGTTGCTCAAACAGCACCAAAAATACTTCTAAAAGTATTGTAACAAGAAGAGACATAAATTTTTATGCAAAATTTTTTTAAGTTTAAAAGAATTTTAAGTGTTGTTTGAGCAACTGATTTTGGTAAAGTCCTTTTTCAACAATCAGTCTGAATAACGTTAAAATCGTCAAAAATAACAAAAATCAAAACGCACTCAAAACTGGTCACCATTCACTTGTCGTGAACAATACATGAAGAAATTCTTTACTTTATTCGAAACGAATTCCATCCACTTATTAATCTCAAATCTAAAATTTTAACCTGTGAACAAAAATGCGATGAAGAATTCAAGACGGGCGACCTTCTCTATCACGAAAAAAGGGTCAAAATTTATTAGAAATGTCCTATGTCTTTGAACATCTCCTTCCTGCTAAGAGCATACCTTCATTGTTTTACGAACCCCACAACAAATTTGTAGCTTTTCTTGCATGTGTAACATTAAGTGTACAATTCTTTATCTAGTTTGATTGCTTAAGTTTTTTCAACGTACGATATGAGAGCTTCTTAACCAGCATATAAACGACAAAAATTTACCGCAAATAACCCCTAGGCAGCGGTTTACACTTACACTTAACACATTATAACACCGATAGACTCAAATTCATGCAAGTCCTTTCTAATTGAACGTTTGAAATAATTGGGACCATGACGAAACACATTAAAATTTGCATGAAAATAAATATGTTTTTTTTCTGAATTTAGCATTAAAGCTAATTCGACAAAAATAATTGTCGACAGAAATTATATTCATGTCTCTGTTCAGAACAAGGTAAATGGACGAATTGCTTCTGCCTCTACTTTTTTTTTAAAAACCAAAAATGTCGAAACACATTTTCTCGCTGGGTATACCATGCGATCATAAGCATTTCCATGAATACTTTGTGTATTATATACTCAAATTAAAATGCCACACTATGTAGAAACAGTAATATAATTTGTTCTATTAAATGCAATAATTCACCTATCTAGTGGTATTTGGCGAGATTTCATAAAACGAGATTATGATAAACGGAAAAAAAGGGTTATAAAATTGCAATTCCGTTTATTATGTATATATGTGTATACCTCAGACCTCCATTCATCATTTTGCTCATGATATACCGCTAAAAAGTTTCAAAGCAGCTGCTGGCTGTCACAATTCGTGTGTCTCGATTGATTTATCAATCTTAGGTCCGGTTATAACGTATAGTGATTCTCAAATTAAAAATTAAGGTCTTAAAATATTGAAACGAATTGATTACACGCACGTACTTCGACGATATAGGACAATCGAACCGAAGTTCGCAAAAAAAAAAGTTTCTTTTGTTTCGTTTTTCGTTGATTTATTTTGGAAGGCGAATTCGATTTGAATTGTAACTCTGTTGAACTTAGAATCATGTGCCAATTGATTGTAATTTTTAATTTTGCACACCTTTTAATCATTTATTAATCTACCTTCTTATGTACAAAGTAATGGTTTATTCATGAAACTTAGACACTTTCGTTTTTATTTTTATTGTAATTTTTTGCCATGCGCAACAACGGCATATCTACAATTTCTGTGTTCAGTTCAACTTTTTTTTTCGTTGTTGACATGATTTTACCTAGTCACCGCGTGTCAATATACTTGTTTGTATATATACGCGATTATGTAATTTCGTGCAATTTTTTTTTCTCAGTTAATTTTCAATTCTGGTTATTACTTTTCGTCTAGGCATTGTATACGTACGCGTCGAGACATATGTACACTATTAATTTTCAGTTCTCTATTTGGTAATAGCATATCTTAATTGGAAATTAAATAGGATTAGTGTATTGTAGGTCCGTTAGTTGTTTCTTTTTCGTTAAACTAATTTAAGGTCAATATCATCTTGTCTCATGATTTTGATGGATGATATCTTTTTTTCTAGAAATTACTAGTGACACACAAATCACAGAGCATAATCTTTTTTATTCTTATAATTTTGTTGCTGATGAGGTTCATTTTTTCTGAAACGATTTGCTTTTTAATTCAATAAACACATTTTAAAATTTGTAAATGTACGTTTGATTAATTAGGTACGCATTTACTGTCATTTGTTGCAGAAAATAATCCTGCGACAATAACACACACTGCCTAAAGTCAGATGTTTCACAACTTCAAATGATTTCTAAAATTAAGCAATGATTTCAGAAATCATTTTTACAACTTTTTTTCTTACTCCGTTTGGTAACAAATGACATAATTGACCCTAATCGGGGCGGATAATCATTTGGGATCTCATCCTATAATTTTATAAATGTAAACATGGGACATGCCCGGTACGTAATACGTAATACTTCAGAAGAAATAACATCGTCAGCCCATTGGAAAGACAGCTTAAGTAATGGAACTTCATTTTTCTCATAATTCGCTAATTATATATGTCTCCTCTCCCTGCTTTTAGACATTTATATAACAAATACAGCTGGAAAACAAGAAAGAGTCACCTATGCTACCGTGGTAGTATACAGACTTGCGTCACTATTCTGTGCTCACACTCTAAAATATTTATTGTGCGATAAAGAAATATTGTTGCATTTACATATTAGTCCAGCAACTTTTGTCAGAAAATAATTTTTTTTTATCACATGTGATTGAGCATGAAAAACTTTGGACCTCATTTTTTTCTGGAAAATGGAAAATCGCTTTTGCGTTCGGAAAAGCGGTTTATTAAAAAAAAAAAAAGTCAAATATCTACCGAACGCAACAACTTAAGAGTCATATCGCCAAATCTTCAGGCGATTTTTTTAACTTTGGGAACAAGCGGTCTCCGATTTTAATGAGTGATAGCTCGTTGGATTCGTCTTTCAATTCTAGGAAACATGTATCTTTCACTTTTTCTAAAAAAAATGTTTTCTGTGAAAAGAGCTCAACAGTAAAGACATGTCAGAGGGTACCGAAAACAATTTTTCGGCAATAACTCAAGAAAAAATTATTATAAATTGTTGTAATGTTGTACGAATGTCGGCCTTGGAAAGACCTTCAGATAGAGTATATGCTCAGAGGGTACCTGACATGTCTTTACTTTTGAGAGCTTTTGACATATAATAATTTTTTTTAGAAATTAGAATTAGAATTATTATTATTATTCAAAGAATAAAAGAATCTTTCAATAAAGTTGTCGCGTTCGGTAGATATTTGACTTTTAAATTTGTCATAAAAACCGCTTTTTCAGCTCAATCACATGAGATAAAGAAAAAAATTCGAAAAACTTAAAGCGAACAGATTGACACAAGGGGCTGGACTATATACCCGTTCATTCGATAAACTGAACAAAGATTTTTTTAATTGATTATCTTGGTGCAAGAAGTGTGCGGTGTGCTTTTGGATCACCGGTCTATTTTCAATTAAAAGTTTTACAATTGTCAGTATGGATAGGAAAAATTTATTTAGCTGTTGGTTTAGTCAGCAATATATCAGATCATGAGATCTAAAGGAATGTTAGACGTACGTAGACCAATTTTCAATTTATTGCATTCCGAAGAAGTTTTTGCTGAAGTGCAGACAGCAGATTCTAAATTTTATATAGGTGTAAATCGGCTTCGTTCGCCAAGGACCAACAAAATTTACTATTTCTAAGACTTAAACCACTCGGCCACTTTGAAATGAGTGGTACATTTCGTTTCGGCTGTTTTTTTTAGCTGGAAGCAGTTTTGTTTGCATAAGTAGATCAACTGCAAAAAAAAACTGAAACAAATGCGTCAGAAAGTAAATGAAAACTATTTTAATTTAAGCGACGAATATAAAATCGGTTTTAAATATAATGATGATCGGTTCAAATTCAACAATATAGATACATTGCACCTTGTATCTATAACAGAATCACCCATGTTACATGAATACGTGCGACCTATGTATGTAGTTTTGGAGAAAAAAACTTTCATAAGCTTAGTACGTGTAGTATGTACTATACTTAGTATGTCCAGCTTTGTGGTGGCTAACCGCACACACTGGCCACGAGTGAATGAGTTTAGGAACAAATTGAAATTTTATTCGTTTAATTCGATAGACTTATTCGTGTGCAAGTCGGTATAGTGTTCGATAGAGCACTGTATCTAGTACCACGTCGAAACGCAAAACGTCGAAAGACGTATTTAATTTTCTCACAGATCGAAACAGTACCTCGGTACTTTGATAGGTACCAGTACGATGTGTTCACGAAGTAAATAGCAAGACTTGCGTCACACTGTAAAGGGCGTTGATCTACAACGATCCAAACAATAAAACAGTTCAACAACATAAAATGACAATTTTTTCAAACTGAAATCTTCGTTTTTATAGCAGAAAAGAAAATTTCACCTAATCATCTTCACATTCCGAGAAAGGTATCACACGCACTCAGTGAATATTAAAACAAATCTGTTGGTCTGAGTTGTGTAACATTATCCAGTAATTCACAACAAAATAGCTGCAAGCGTTGAATGCATTATATTATAGAGATACTTAACACACGGCAAGATTAGATGATTGCTTATTTTCAGTTTAACTCAAGCAAAAGTTGCTTGTTCTAAATATTTATTTAAATTAATTCGAAAGAAAGGTGGAATAGTATATGTATCTCGTGAAGTTGATGCTAGCTAGCTTTAAGCGGCATATGGTATGGAAAACGACTTTATGCGTTTCATAAAATTATCTATATTCTCTTGTGTGTGCACGTATTGAGAGGTTAGTTTGTAGAAGCAAAAAAAAAATTGTATTTAAAATTGAACGCCTTGTGGCATAAAATACACCTATTAGAGTTCGTGACACGATTCAAAAAATGTTTTTATCCAAATACCCATTAATAATATTCTGTTACACTTAGTTACTTCTACTGAGGTTATTGATCACAGAAAACAACTTTTCTAAAAACTATTTTGCCGAAAGATTTCACGCAGCAAACAACAGAATAAAGTGGATTTTGTTGCTTGCCTTTAGTTGCGAACTAAAATCTCGATATATCGGCTGTATTAAACATCATCAGCAGACTTCATATAATGTCCCTAATTGTAAGAGAGCCACGACAAAAAAAAAAACCTAACGTCAGCGAAACATTTTACATTTGGAAATTCTTCTTCGACACATCAATTCTATTACAGTTCCACACTTCAGAAGAGGCAAAAAAACCAGCAACATAGATTTTGCAAAAAAAACCCACCATTTTCAGCGAGCCACTTTTAGCAAAAATAGCATGGTAATTAATTTAATTCATCGTATAGGGTATTAATACAAAATTAAAACACAAACAATATCAATTAATTGCCCATCATTCATTCGTTAACATTGAACTAAAAATGTATTGCGCAACCAAAATTCAACTTTATGTTCGATAAACCTACCATGGTGCTGAATATGATTGTAATTCTATATTGTAGTGAAAGTAAAATTGTAATAATTTTATGCTTATGCGGCATATAATACAACCGATAATTTTACAATGATGAAAAAATAAGTATGATCATGGGATGTATCATGTAGATTAAAAGTTACACGAACCAATGTAATAGAACAATGATGATTAATTTACATCGGTTCACGTAAGAATTTAACAGCAAATTACTGAGATGTTAAACAATTTGCTCGGATTTTTCATTCATTCGTACACTAGTAACATGTTGAGATGGTCACTAGCGCACGTTTCAAAGAGATGTGTATTGAGCAAATTAATTTTAAGTGGTACAGTGTTACATACACTCCATATCGGAATGTGTGTTTTCACGAGTACGAATAGTATTAACAGATCGTTTTCCGAGTTTGCTTTTAACTCAGAATAAAAGGTAATTTACAAATTTTAAATATTATGCACGTATGACAAAGCGGTCGAGGCTTGCCGAGACGGCTTGTCATACGTGCATATTCTTTTTTATCGCATAAGCGAAAACGAGACAACAAGATATGCAAATGACACTTTGACAATTTACAGAAGTATAATGTTTGTTTATATATCCTAGGTGAATAATTTTTCCGGGGAATCACACCGCGTATGCGATAAATATACTTATACTCTCGTTATGAAATCATAATTCATAGATAGCGCGCGGTTTACATACCTTCATGCATGCGTTCAAAAATTGAGAAACGGTTCGCTTTAGGTCTGGGAGTCTTTGGGAATTAAAGATTCTTTAATAAAGAAGCCGGTTTAACATTTTTCAATCTCTGTTTACAATAATAGAAGTTTAGGAAGTTCGACTCTGTTGTCTGATCCATATAGTTAACTCTATTGTCTGATCAGTGTTGAATAAACAACATCAGGTCTAAGTCGTTGTATCCTCAAATTTTGAACAATTACCTTTTTCAAATGCTTGGTAATGTTTTTTGGTGGGAAATATGTCCCCTGTAACGTCAGTGAAATCTAGACATGAATATGCTACAGCTGAATGAGATATAGTATTATGGAAAAATGATCACGGTCTAGTCCTTTTGACAAAAACAGTCGTAATATTTTGGTGACATCAACTTTGAACTACATACACTGATAGAAAAGTTAACGCGCTGGACGTATACTGTAAGTAGTGGTCGTGTAAATCGGATCGGACTTCGGGTACGTTTAGTACACGTGCACTGCGTCAGTAAACGTCCCGTACGTTTGCTCCGGTATCCGAAATAAAATGAAATTTTGATGTACATTATTTCGTGTTCTTATTCATTTATATCGTAACTTTAGCTTAGATAAAAATTTTCTTCATGTTTGGTGCTGGGTTTGAACTGGGGACCTCTTGATCTCGGAGCGGCGCTTCAACCAATGTTGCTTACATACTTACATACGACAGTTTTGCCATACATACCCGACTCATACTATGCATAACAGAAGTATATCATACATATCCGAAGTACACCGCCAAAAACTTTTTTATCAGTGTACCGTCCAGCGTGTTGTAAATATTATTTATTTTCGTTCAATAAATTAAGGTTAGCTCGCATAGTTTGTATTCATTTCGTAGGTGGAAGCACGGCTTTTCAGTGGGTAAAATCTATCAATACATGTACCCACAGCAGACCGGCGACTCGCTTGACGAACGAATAATAAGAGAACAAATTCCAGAAGTACCAATTTTATGAAAATAACGGTTACGCGCGCCAAAATATTTGTATACAATTGTGATCCCAGAGATAATTACGCTCGAATATAATTCCCCGTATATCGTTCCTCTAATATCGTGTGGAGTACTAATCATTGGTGAATAAGCAGGTAGACTAAAATATAAACATAAAATAGGATAATATTGCTGTCCCTGCTGTAGTTCAGTTGGTCTTCAATGTTAAACGAAAAGCTGGCGGCCGCATCGATGCTTGTCGGATTAAACTCGTTTGCACTAATATAAATAGTTTGTTTGAAACAACACGCGTAGAGTGTGTTGTTTATATTGAGTTCATTTAAGTAGCACCTGTTTCCACGTGTGTTTAATGTTTACCGATCATTTTGCCAATTTGTGATTAACTAGCATTACACTTTCAAATTATGTGGTTCATTTCCATCTGTTGACGTCAATCACTGAATTTGTTATTATATCCATGTGCGACTACTTTTAAACAACGATTGTAATGGACTCGCACGATAGATTCTTTTCTATATAATAAAGACAGAGTAAATTACAATGATCGATTACAAAGATTTTAAGTGTATCGCGATTTGAAAACAAGCATATGACTTTATAACGAGCTTTCGATCCATTTGTATAACATTCACAATGTTTACTCAGTGTATTAAGCGTGCGCGCACGCCTATACTCCGAAGTTGAGCTTATTCGTGAGTATTGGAATTATTTACAGATATTAAGCCGTACAAATGTAATACAACAGTTCAACTGGTCGATATTTAAGGTTATATTGGTTTTTAAAGCACGATATGTTCTGAATCGATTTTTTGAATTTACTGTCTGTTCCGTTTGTTCACTTTTAGAAAATACGATTTCAGATTAATCAGAGTTTTAATCATCGATGTTCCTAGTCAATTAAGTGATTCTGGAAAAAGTATATGATTCTTTGGCGAAAAGTTTGAATTTGCTGAGGGTTCCAAAATATCATAATCTGGAAACTTTATTGACTGGGAAAATCGATAACTTTTCAAACTATAAAAAATCTCAAATATGTTCCGAACTAAAAAAATCCAATTTATTTGAAGAAATAACGGGGTAGGGTAATCTCGCACACCACACAAATTCATGGTGTGCGAGATTCACATCTAAGTGGTGAATCTCGCACAGTCATGACTTTTCGTTACATGTCGTAAAAGGACGCATACTATGATCGCGTGTGCGAGATTCCCCGATACCGAAATAACAGGATACTCATTTTGGTTCCCCTAGTTCGATTATGTCAATGCAGAGTGCTGCCACTTCTGTCAGGGAAATTTCAAAAGAAGTACATACAACTTCCACTTCTACCCAATATCGATTGAAACGATGGGCCCTTGAGGGCAAGATGGGAGGAAGCTGATTGAGGAGATTGAAACAAAGCTGAACTCAGGTGAGTCCTGTCTAGAACGAAGAGCTTTTTGATCCAGAGAATCAGCATCGCAAACCAGCAATGCAATGCGGCGTCTATGCTGGAATAATACCACTGGACACGAAGAAGTTAGACGAGATATTTTATATAGTGCAATGATTGTAATGATTGACTATGATGATGGACATAGTAACATTTTTTCACATTACACGATGACTGGCAAACAAATAGACCCTTACGAATGCTTCGTACCGTGCGAAAACTATAATTATTCGTTTATTCTGTTTGCGCATTTGTTCCATCTGTTGGCCTAATTTATTCGAAATTCCATGTGACTTTTGATTATAAAAACGTTGGAGCGCTCAAACATTTTATTCAGTTTGCTTTATCGCAATTGAAGATAGTTTAATTCCGACAAAATGTTGAATAGTAACTTCATCTTCATTATACTAATTGCCTGTCTGGCAACCGCTGCTGCTAAATTTAATACTGTTGTCCGAAGCCATTACGAAGAGAATTTGTCATACTTCAAAAATCAACATTGTAAGCCCAGTAGACTGGATAAGGGAATACAATGTCATAACATTGGACCAACGATTGAAGTTCAAGGGGGATTGGTAAGCTAACTGATTCAAGGCTTTCCCTGGTGAAAATAAAAGTCACAAAAAGTTCGAAAATCGTATACTCACTTATCAAAAGACAATAGATTTGAGACCGTTAGTCTACGTTTTTACAACGCAGGCGAAGAAAATAGTAATTTTCTCACCTCCGCTGAAACTTCGGAAGCATTTGCAGTGAAAAACGTTGTGTTTACCTCGAATAAAAAGTTGAAAATTACAATAACACTTGCCAACTTTGCCAAGTCGCTCGTTGAACAAATTTTCTAAATTTTGAGATCTTTATTTTCACTACGATTTCATTCAGTTTTCCTTAATGTTTCACTTTTATTCTGAAAGTATTCGAATTATGAGCTACATTATGTGCCGTTGGCCTCAGCGTATTACGTAGCACGTTTTGCCGACGCTTGGGGTTATCAAGACCGTTGTCCAACAAACACTACATTTTTAAGAGAGTTGGACATTCAAACACCTTGGAGTGGCACTCGTGGCGCTATTGCCGTAGGTAAAGTTACACCATGCAGTGAATACGAAAATGTTCTGTGAACGTAAACGCTTTTGCAGATGGAGCATGTGGATATAAAGACCTAACACGGAGACAATGCATGTTCCCTGACGGCAAATATCCTTTCCTGTGCACGGGAATCGAAGGAAATCCAGGAACATATGGAAGAAGACTGGAAAGTATGTCAGACTCACAAATTTCCTAATCACACTCTCTGATTGTTTTTATTCCCTTTACAGCTCTTTCCTACAACAGCATACTGCAGGGTGAAAATTTGAGATGGGCGCTTTTTGTTCACTGTTGGAGAGCCAAGTCTCCAGAAGATCCGAATTCTAAGGAAATCGCTACCTCGTTCAATGTGTTCAACTTGGATCCAGAATTCACTGCTGAAGACAGAGCACTCGTCATTGCAGAATTGAAAAAACGTGGATTCAACACCCACTCATCGAATCTTATTGAATTCGATTACTCGACAACAAATTGCAGTTAATTTTTCAAAAATATTTTTGAGACTTCCATGCATGATGCGTCGTTGTTATAACTTTCTAAGCTAAATAAAGCTAACGTTTTGAAACCATATGGATTTTTAGAATATTATAAAGTGCTAGATCAAAAAATTACAAATACCGACCAATAAAGCGTGTACAAGAATTCTTTCTGATTCACCGACGTTAACTTTTGTCGCTCAGTTAGTTCTGTTAAAGTTATATTCTTCAGGACCGATTTTGGAGCACGTACAGAAATAGTACATTACTAAACCAGTGAAGTAATTTGATATCAAATTATTTCACGTGTAAAGTATGGCGTTTTACTTTACGAGCGAGGGAAAGGGTCTTCACTAGTGAGGGAAAGGCCACATTACCTCACTAGTAAAGTAAATCTATTTTTCTCGCCCGGTGAACACGCTGAGTTAATGAATAGTGTTTTTCCTGACGTATGCTATAAAAAAAAGTTTTAGCATAAGCTAGAAATAACATCTTTCCTAAATGATGTTGGAAAAACACGACGAGGTCGCGGATGTTGCAACAGTAGTTTGGAAAAGTTAATTTGCGGAAGCACTATTTGGCACATGACGAAAAATTTATGGAATTTCTTGCAGTCAACTATTGATTAACTATTTTGGATCCTTGGTCTGACCACGATTTGTTTTATCAAATATTAATTTTAAACATTTTTTATGTTATTAATATGAATTGTCGACCACTCGAACATCAAAACCCTGAAACTTTATCCATAATAATATTTCTTTCGTCAATAAAAAGCAAAAGCTTAATTTAGGCCACACCGATTATTGGCTTTTCTGAAATATTGCACTGTTTACATTTTATTGTTATATTTATTAAATAAGCTAAAAATAATAATCGCAATATTTTCATGACTTAATTAATATTTAAAGGCTCTAGAGATTAATTAGAATGTTCCAAAACTAGTAAAATGTGTAAATGGTTAGCTACTACTTCACCCTACCTTATTTGATTGAAAATTTGATTATCGATTGAAAGTTATTTTTGATAAAAACTAAAACCGAAATTAATTGACATCTTTATTGACAACTTTCACTGGCAAGTTTGTGCTTCATAACCTCAAAGTCAACTTAACTTTGGACGCGCTCTTGAAAGCTCCTACGTAATTTATTAATTCGAAAAAAGTTTACTGCGATACTAGCAAAATCCCTCAAAACTGTTACCTCATATAATAAATTACTTTCGGAGCATCCAAAGTAACCTACTAATAATCGCGATACGTTTACCGATTGTAAAAGGTCAATCAATTTTTAAAGAAATCCAAGAATATGCAATAAATTTTCTGATCTAACCTATTGAATTAAACAAATAAAAAATCCAATATCCAATGCATCTGTCTGTTGCTTGATATTATTTGTTTTAACTAGAAACTATACACTCAGAGGTCTGTTAGTTCGAATCATAACTCACATCAGACATGTATACCTTTGAAAGCATACAATCGCTAGCTTTTTTCCTTTGTATATTTCTATATATCATATCAACATTGAATCTCGTGACCGGACGCGTGAGCATAAATAGATAGTTTTATTTTCAATTAATTTTATTTCGTTTTTTATTACTTGTCACAAATTTTTTCTTTCTTTTAATATTCTCTGGAATACAAGAGTCATTATGTTCCTCGACGCACAGCAAGCAGCTAATACATCCATTGCTAAAGTGAAAAAAAGCTCTTTCCTCTTATGCACTACATGAAAAGAAATTATATCAGCGGAGATGAAAAGATGAAATATGAAAGTACGAAAGTACAAGAGTCTCAATAAATTGTTAAAAGGCTCTAAGTGGCAGGCGAAAGTAATAAAATCCAACTCATCGTCTCATCGAGCGGCTGTGTAAAAATAGATACTCGTACCTACGGTATGTATGCTTTTACATAATCACAAAACAATAAAAATAAAGAACATAAAAAAACTTTGTACAATTAAGCTTTTTTTTCGTATGAAAATTGTGCATTACGAAATAATAAAGTTGAAACCTCGTCGTGCAAAATATTTATTTTTTTAATTAAAGCTCGCAATCGATCAGATTAATGCAAACCAAAGTGAAATTGAAAATATTTCTGCAAAATCTATCACCATCGTGAATGTAATATCGAAAATATAATCACGTGGATAATCATCAACCATTTTTTTTTATTTGCCAATTTTTCTTAAAACAACAATGTTACTCTCAAGCTCACAAATGATCTGCCTTTAGACAAGGGGCATTTCGTAAAAAAAGTAATTGGATATCGGAAAGGCGGCGCAGATTAATTTAATTTATGTTAGAAGGTAAAACGAGACCCTAATTAAAATTGCTAAGGGTGTACGACTCAATATAAATCAATACAAAATCGTTGACTACTCGAATAGACTTACAATACTTGTATTGTTGTTTCGCTATTTTGAAATGTCCTGTTTCTGCATTATCTCTTTGTACAGTTAGAGGCAGTGAAATTTCAGCATGAATTTCCTTTAGCTGTTTTTCAGCTGATCCACACAAACAGTCAAAACTTGGGAGAAAATATCCTTCTGTGAAGTTGACTAACAAATGCTCCCTGTCTACCAAGCTAAAACTTTTTAAAAGCAACTACAGCGAAAATGATTTGTTATTAGATTTGAAATTAAAATTGACAGACAGTTTATTATTACAGTTTACCAGGCGAAGTGATTTCATAATAATAATAATAATAATAAATTAATTTGTCTTTTATTACACTTTTTAAGTGTTAAAGAAAATAAAAAGAATTTTTTTTATTGTTACGAGTCGATAGACTTTTGTTATTAAGTATATCTTACCCGAAGGGGTTTTGTAACGAACAATTAATATAATATGAATAATGCTGTGTCATTTTGGCGCTGTGTTTGTTTAAATTGTTTATTTGTTCACAAGGCTATAATTTTTGAAAATGTTTTTGTTTCATTTTTTTTTCCCTTATATTTCACTGGTCATTCAACACAAGCAATCTCTATCGTCCAAACATTTGAAATGGACATCGTCGTTTAAAATTTGCATACAACATGTGCCGTGTATGTGGGTTAAATTCCCTAAAACAGCAGGCTGTAAACGAAGCAATAGCCTTCAGCAATTGAGAATTGCCAGACTGTTATTTGACGTTGTAGTAGGCGTTATTGCCCACGCCTTCGGCTCTGGCAATAATGTCCTACACGTCAAAATAACAATCTTGGCAATTGCCAAGATTTGTTATTTTGACGTGTAGGACATTATTGCCAGAGCCGAAGGCGTGGGCAATAACGCCTACTACACGTCAAAATAACAGTCTGGCAATTTGCCAAGATTTTTATTTTGACGTGTAGGACATTATTGCCAGAGCCGAAGGCGTGGGCAATAACGCCTACTACACGTCAAAATAACAGTCTGGCAATTCCAAGAGAGAGATATTACGGAACCACAAATATTATTTTACATAACAACTTTTCAACTTTTACCCCGAGTTATGTAATAGATTTTATCTATCTAGAACGATAATCTCGAACTTATCTCCCTAGGGAGTTTTTACTTATCTATATATCTGTTCTCGACAGATAAAATATGTATGCCACCT